>NC_090725.1:292286155-292308655 GCF_036898095.1 Palaemon carinicauda | reverse complement strand
ACATCTAAGATGGTTCCTGGACGATTAATTATCTATGCAATATTCAGCCATACACAAGAACTCTGATCGTCAATGGTAATGGTTTTCAAATACCGTCCGCAGAAATTTCCTGCAAGTCCTGAGAATGTTATTACCGTTTATAAACCTGAATTATATAGATTATATACATAGGCTTATGTAGATCCTCAGTTGTTGGTTATCGTTTAACTTTATTCAACAAAATACGATTTTCTGTATTTCTGAGAACATCAAATTGTAAGGCATGGGCTTATGTAGACCCTCTGTTGTGAGCTTTGGTTTAATTTCATTCAAAACAATACGTATTCAATTATACAGTTGCGATTTTTCTTTATTTCTGAAAACGTAAAATCTTGTATTTCTGAGAATCGATGAATATCATCACTCATTCACTTAACTCCCGTTTTAAGTATTGAATGAGTATTATTACAGAAATCAATGCTCTACCTAATATGCAATATGAATAAAAATCTAAATTACATTTTTTTTATTACTGCTGTAATCTAATGGAAAGTAAAATTTAATACAATAAATCAATGTTTACTAAAGTTAGCTATAAACTCCGATCGTTATCGTACCAAAAATTAGGATCTTTATAAAGTCAATAATCTTTTCATGAAAGATGTCAACTCAAGTGCACTTAGTTCTCGTGATAAAAGAAAATCTTGTACAGTAATCTGATATCAATGTAGTGTCTAAACATGAGTTGTCTTCTGATATAATGTAGTGTAAACATGAATGATATTTTTTTTTCTCCAGTTGGGTATCTCAAAAAATATCCCAATCTCAGTTACAGGATAATTAAATAATTAATCGCATTTCCAACTATATATCCGTCCGAGTGTTTTTTTTTTCCCCTTTTTCTTTTGGAGGTATCAGTGCAGAGATGAGAATGTTGAGATGGATTGTGGGGTGACAAGAAGAGATAAGATACGGAATGAAGTAATTAGGGGTGCCACAGGAGTTACAAAACTATCAGATAAGATCCAAGAAAGTAGACTGAGCTGGTATGGTCATGTCATGAGAAGAGATGTACAGAATACTGGGAGGAGAGTGATGGAAACGGAGGTACAGGGAACGAGAGGAGAGGGAGACCAAAGCGAAGGTGGATAGACTGTATCAAGGATGACCTTCGATCAAAGGGATTAACCGGTGATGAAGTGTGGGACAGAGGTAGATGAAGAAAGCTGACCAGAAAATCGACCCCACATAAAAGTGGGAAAAGAAGAAGAAGAAGAAGAAGAAGAAGAAGAAGAAGAATACATATCAATGCCTTCAGAAACACCTTGCATCCAAGATGGTAGATGTCGTTTCTTTGAATTAAATATTGTTCTCTAAATATTTCAAAGCTTTCTATTATTGCTATTTTTGTTAGCTACTTGTAACTTATTTTATAAAAATGCAAGATTTTCAATTTAGCACATTAAAGATCGTTTTTATTTTTGCCTCATCAGCCCACCATTTTTTTTTTTAAATTTTCACCGATCCAAGGTGAAAACTGCATTGCCGCAGATTGTTGACATAAAAAATTGCCTTAAAATATTGATTATCAACGACCCTCTTAATATAGATATCACTCTAAATATACAAACGTAAATTAATCCAAAATGAAGCCTCAAAGTATAAAAATTTTGGGTTGGCTATTGGTGGAGAGTTTAAGATGACTGATATACTTAATGGAAATAAGGGTTCGAAACACATTTTATTATAATTCCAGACAGTTAATTTTCCTTCCATGACGAATACTGGGATAAGTCGCTTTAATAAAAGCTGCTCATTTCAGAAAACATCTTTTTCCTTTACATAATCAGAGACCACGTCGCAATAGATTTCATCTTTAAATAGATATATCAAGGAATAATACATAAGAAACGAATTAATGTTCACCCTATATTTTAATCATCCCAAATTACATATAAGCAAAAAAAAAAAAAAAAAAAAAAAAAATTCAATATCAATTTCTCTAATGAAAAATACAATAAAAGATTAAATGAATACCAAATTGAGAAAATCGACTACATAACTACGGAATCATAAAATATGCAAAAAGTTTATTGGTCAAATTTAACGTAGCAAAATATGAACTACAAAAGGATCCAGGTATATATAAGAATTAAGCAAAGAAATGAAAGAGAGAATACCAGGATCCGATCATCAACACTAACAACAAAAACAGCCCTCCACCTCAATTCGAGTCAGGTGTCATCTTCCAGACCAATCGACCCAAAGGTGTTCCTCAGTTCTTCTTTTCTTGCCTATTCCCTTTTACCAATTCTCCCTTACCATTAAGCGTAACATGACACTGATGAATAGCAAGACATACGAGGAGGAAGCCACGCCAGGTTCTCTCTCTCTCTCTCTCTCTCTCTCTCTCTCGCTCTCTCTCTCTCTCTCTCTCTCTCTCTGTTACGATGCCACATAATACCTAGTAATCAATCAACCAATCAATCTCTCAGCTCTTTTTTCTCTTACTACTTTTTACAGTCTTTTCTCGAATTAAAAATTCTCCTTCTCTCTCTCTCTCTCTCTCTCTCTCTCTCTCTCTCTCTCTCTCTCTCTCTCTCTCTCTCTTTCTTACTTCTAAATTATCGAATTTTAACTTTTGATTTTTACCTTAATCTAAATCAAGGTTAATATATTATCTCCGAGTTATTGACTGACTCTCTCTCTCTCTCTCTCTCTCTCTCTCTCTCTCTCTCTCTCTCTCTCTCTCTCTCTACCTGCCTGAAATTATTTGCTATTTACAATCATCAGTCAGCTCTTCATTTCCCCTGAGCCTTCTCTTTGTATTTCTTGTTTGTATTCCAAAATTAATCACTGCATTTCATTTCCCGTCCTTTCATGTCACCTGCTACTTCATTTCCTTCTCGGCCTTTTTTTTCAAGTTTCTTTCGTCTGACAAGTCTGCAATATTTTTCTGTCTTTCCAAACACTGCGTTGATACTATTTTTACCTTGAACATACTTTTCAGTTTCAAGTAATTTATTTGCTTTTTGTATCTATATACATATCCATTGGGTTAGAAATATTCAGTTACAAAAATAGAAAAAACATTTAAGGACTGACATTGAGATACTATCGCTAGAGAGTTATTGGGTCCTTTGAGTGGCCAGACAATACTACATTGGATCCCTTTCTCTGGTTACGGCTAATTTTTCCTTGGTCTATACATAAATCGAATAGTCTGGCGAATTTTTCCACATTCTCCTCTGTCCTCATACACCTGACATGAGTCCTTTTACTGGCTAGACAGTACTACATTGGATCTCTCTCTCTCTCTCTGGTTACGGCTCATTTCCTTTGTCTATACATACATCGAATAGTCTGGCCTATTCTTTCCACATTAGCCTCTAACCTCATGCACCTAACATCACTGAGATTACCAAACATTTTTTCTTCTCTCAAAGGGTAAACTACTGCACTGTAATGGTTCAGAGGCTATTTTCCTCTTGGTAAGGGTAGAAGAGACTCTTTTAGCTATGGTGAGCAGCTCTCCTAAGAGAAGAACACTCCAAAATCAAACCATTGTTCTCTGGTCTCGGGTAATGTGTCTGTACCATGGACTTCCACTGTCTTGGGTAGAGCTTTCTAAGATCTATTTTTATATATTAAAGATCTATTTTAATGGTGTTACTCTTCTTTAAATATTTTCTAAATGTTCATTACTCCTCTTGTAGTCTATTTATTTCCTTTCCTCACAGTGCTATTTTTATCTGTTGGAGCCCTCGGGCTTATGGCATTCTGCTTTTCAAAACTAGGGTTGTATCTTAGTTAATAATAATAATAATAATAACAATAATAATAATAATAACTATTATTATTATTATTAGCATCTTTATTAGTATCATTATCATCATCCAGGGAAAATGCTTGAAGCTTTCCTCAATGTAAAGAAATCTAAAGATAACTATTGGAATGAACATTTCTCTCATTCAACTTTCCCTCGTCGTGAAGGAATTGCTTCTTATTCAATAAGTTACCGCGTATATAATTTCTGCACAGTCGCGACAAGTAATATGATAAAAAGATATGTGTTTTTTTATGTTTAAATAAAATTTTATATTCGTTTTAATCCTTTCGTTCGATATTTCCAGGCAAATAAATGAAAGAGAAGATTCTTCAAAGCATATGCAATTAACTAAATACATAGAGAGATACATCACGTTTGATTGCAATAACTATTTGAAATTTCGATGGCTGTTTAATAGATATCCTCAGTACTGGTGTTACTATTTCATAACAGAGGCCCATTCAGTTTTTTAGGATTTGCTTTTTGTGAAACTGTTCTATCAATATATATATATATATATATATATATATATATATATATATATATATATATATATATATATATACATATATAAATATATATATATATATATATATATATATATATATAAATAAATAAATACTTAGGTTGATAAGAACGTTTAGCTTCGTTAAGCTTTTCTTCTATTTCAAGTGGATGTAAAAGGGATGTTTCACAAACCTCACCGCAAATACCGCCCAAAAAAATTAATAAATTTCCCAGTAAGCCTACAGCTTCTACTAGTTTTGCTAAATGAGCTCTGCGTCATTCTTCACTCCCGTTGGTATCAAGGGTTTTGTACATATTATATATATATATATATATATATATATATATATATATATATATATATATATATATTATAAATATACACACATATATATATATATATATATATATATATATATATATATATATATATTATATATATATACACATATATATATACATATATATATATATATATATATATATATATAATGCAAATGTAGATGCTTAATAAAGGAATTTCCACATAAAAGTATGTATTAGGTATAAAACAAGTAATATTTCTGCGCAGGAGTTTTACCTTATCTTCAATTTTACCTTTGTTACTTTTTTTGTCTTTACAGTAATCCACAATTATAAAATTATCATCATTTGCCTATTTGCAGTTTTCTACCGAATAATTCTGCAAAAAAAATCCCGTTTTCCCAATGTTTCAAGAATTGTTTCCCATTCCGAGAAAAAATGATATCCGCAAAGGAAATGAATGTGGAAAACGCTTTTGAACCCGGATTTGTCACAGTCGAGTTCCATACATCCAATTTGTTTCAAGAAAGATCATAACTTATTTCATTTCATATACACATGAATACATATGTTAAAGTTAGGTGCTGCACTCAAAAACAAATATTCCTATTTTCTTGATGGCGAAATAGTTGTACTCCCAATGGTTATGCATGATAACTTAGGTAAAGCACTGGTATTCGGGCGAATAGATAATTCAGAGCTTTGATGTAAGACAAACAATATAGGTATGAAGAGGATATGAGGTGTAAATTATGATATTTTTAATATAATACTACAATGATGTAATCAAAAAGAGCACTGAGGGTGAAAGCTGTGTATCATTAATCATAACAATTATTTTGACAAAATATGTAACTAATATTAGAACAAATATAATTCTCTATCGAACCGCAAAAATGCCATATATTATAAAGACTTGAGTTTAATAAAATTGATGAAGTAACAAACTATTGTTAAAAATTAAATATGGTTTAAAAAAAATTGTAACTGATATATTAACAAATGTAATTCTTTATCGAATCCCCCCCAAAAAGGCCATATGATTTACAAAAATTTGAATTTAAGAAAATTTATGAACTAATAAACTTTTTAAAAATGAAATACGGTTTAAAAAAAAATTGTAACTAATACAACGAACACAATTCTTTATTGAATAAAAAAAAAAGCCATATATGCTTTATAAAGATCTGAGTTTAAGAAAATTGATGAGGTAAAAAACTATTGTTGAAAATAAAATAAGGTTTGAAAATAGAATTGTAACTAATATAATAGCAAACATAATTCTTTATTGAATCCAAAAAATGTCATATTTGGTTTATAAATATTTAAGTTTAAGAACATTGATAAAGTAAGAAACTACTGTTGAAAATGAAATAAGATCGTCCAGATCCTCACCCTTCATAAAAAAAAATATATAAACAAAGAATCTACCCAAAAGGGACATCAGCTCCTGAATAAAATATGAGAGTCGGTGGACCAAAAGGTACCCCACCATTTGTAATAAATTATAGAATTCCTTCCATAACAAATTAATGGTTTAAGAATGTGTATCAAATACTGGTCTTCTTAAAACCAGCTATATTAGCCTATTTGTGTGCAATAGAGTCTTAATCAGAATTTAATTTGATGCTTTTATACTTTCAATAAACAAGAAGAGGGGAAGATGGAATCCATTATCCTTTTCTTAAAATATACGACCGTTGTTGTTTCATATAACAATGGGGGGCCTGGATATTTTGTTATTTAAGATAAGGTTGAAGTTTTTAATATCGCTTTGTGCTTGCTCATTTTCAATGGCATTGTAACAACTTATTCAATTTATCTCTGATAATCACTATTGAAATGTGAATAAATGATGAATCAATTATGCTTTTTGTACTGTAGGCAAATTTAAAGTTTCAAATAATGTTTTTAGTTCTGAAATGAATATAATTAAACTGTCAGGGAGTTTGCCATAATATAAGAGTCAAACTCCATATCTGATTGTGAGTTACCTGTATTTGATATCCTGCTCGTAGAATCCCTTTGCGAATCATCCTTTAGAAGTTAAGCTTCAATAAACCTCTCATATAAACTTAATCAACCATGGTGGGCAACCAATTCCAGAATCTTTGCTTTCTAGAAGCTGATATCCCCTCGGCTTTGACACCTTCCCTATTGGTAAAGGCTCGGATGTTATGGTGCCAAATCTTTCTCAGTAATATTTTCTGATAGTACTGGAGGTTGGATAATTGGAGAAACTCTAGTCTAGCCAAATAGCATAACGAAACTCAAAGCTTTTCTCTACATGGCAATAAACTCGAGAAGTTTGTAACATGTGTTGCACTATATTAGATTTAAAACTATCAGCCATTTGGCCAAGGGAAATTGGGGGAAAACCCCGTAGTTGCAATAGGAAGTAGAAGTTCAGAGATTGGATAGCAAGGAAGTGGGAACGAAGGTATAGTTGAAGGCTAAAGAGTGAGTGCCGCGAGGGACTGAAAGGACACTGCAAAAACCTTTAAGGGATGTGGTGGACGATGTAGTAACGTCCCTGACTGGTGAAGGCCAGACAGGGGTTCGAGTCCCGCTCAAACTCGTTAGTTTCTTTGGTCGCTGCAACCTCACCATCCTTGTACGCTAAGGATGGGGGGTTTGGAGGAGCCTATAGGTCTATCTGCTGAGTCATCAGCAGCCATTGCCTGGCCCTCCTTGGTCCTAGTTTGGGCGGAGAGGGGGCTTAGTCGCTGATCACATGTATATATGGTCAGTCTCTAGGGCACTGTTCTACTCGATAGGGCAACGTCACTGTACCTTGCCCCAGCCATTCATGAGCGGCCTTTAAACATTTAGTGTCAGCCAGACGTGCACTGATGAGACTCCTCTCCTGAGAAATCAACAATTGTTGTTGTAAGAGCTTCATAAAATAATCTCTGGCCCTTTTCTGAATATCTATTTTCCTTTGTATTAACAAATATCTAAGTATATTCAAGAGACATACTAATTTGGAACTCTTACAAAATATTTTCATTTCCCATAAAGATAAAACTTGACATCATGAATAAAAATCTCTTATTCCTGTTCAGACAGATTTATGTAAAAAGCAGAAAGTTCTCTGACACTTTTTTAATCACCTCCATACAAACATACTCGATTTGTTTATCAAATGAAAACACAAATTTCACTTTAATACAATGCAGAAGCAAGCGGGCAGAGTAAAAGGAGAATATAAACTTAGTCGCAAGGGGAGAAAAACTATTGTTCTTATAAAAGATGCTGGATTCTATATATTTACTTTACTGAAGTGACTGAGACGAGCATGACTACCAAAATCATGAGGGAATATGATAAGAAAAGTGGGAATATGGCCTTTTCTTAAGTGGATTAGAATTGATAGGAAATATCAAAAGAAATTTAGTAAATTTCATATTCTGGAAGAAAAAAGGTGCCCTTTAAGGCCGTAATTTCACACGGTACTTGTTGGACAGCAATGTTTTATTCCTACAAAAGTACAATAAGAAAGAACTTGACGTGCATTATTCCCGATTTCCACTAATATCGCTTATTTAATATATATATATATATATATATATATATATATATATATATATATATATATATATGTATATATATATATATATATACACACACACACACACATATATATATATATATATATATATATATATATATATTTATATATACACACACATATATAAATATATATGCATATATATATATATATATTATACATATTTATATATATATATATAAACATATTTATATACATATATATATATATATATATTTACATATCTATATATATATATATATATATATATATATATATGTATGTATCTATTTATATATATATAAACACACAAATATATATACATACATATATACACACAGATTAATAAATCCTCCACACGAAAAATTCATATTTTTAAAAAATTTGTACATATCTAAAAATTGAGGCGGAATACATTACAACTTTTAATTTTACTAAACAAATCCTTACTACTACTACTGCAGTCGCTGACAGCTATAATTACTAGTCGTTGAAAATTACCATCAACATTCACCAAAATATTCTAATATCTCAAACTTTCCAGGACGTAGATTATTCAGGAGTAAAGAAGTTAAGGAGGAGATTTGAGTTCTCGAGGTAAGAACCCTTAGCAAGACTGGATAGCCTTAAGAGCTGTTGTGTTTATACTTGACAGCCCTTGAAATAGTTCTTACCCGGTTACCATGAATTTTCCTCGTATCACAAAGAATTACAATTTGTCATTTCTCTTCACCAATGCCAACAGCTACACTGTTAGAAAAAACCATAATTTCAATCGGAAATTCTCCGTAAAAATATAGTTCTCAGCCGTATTTCAGTAAAATACAGGCGAGCGTAATTTTACCTTACTTTGCTATTATCTTTTACGGATTGGTGACCGTAATATAACTCTATTACGTCAATATATCAGTCTTTAAAACGGTAAAAATCCTGGAATAAATGTTGCCAGGCATTTACCGTTTTTTAAATGGAAATATTTAACAATGCATGACAATTTATTATCTATGAGTTTGACTGTACTGCAAAATGAAAAGCTGAAACAATATTTGTGGAAAAGACCCAAAATAACACAACATTCAACATTATTGACGGTAATAAATTTCACATGCGAATAAAAAAAAAAAATGAATAACAACATTCTATACACGTTTCTTGGGAGTACTCAGCTCCCTGAACGCATCGCTCTAAATCTCTACCTTTTGGATGTTCAGTAACTGGGGTTAGCATTTCCACTTTAACTTCAACACAACATCCACTCTGTCAGCCAAAGGGATTGGGAGGAACTAACAATAACAGAATAGAACCAACTGGTCAATGTTTCAACAGCATAGCGTAACATCTCCCACTGAGCAATGTTACAAAAACCTAAGTAACAGAGACCTGCAAGATCTCTCAACAATAATGAAATCAAGAGTAAAACTTCCGCAAAATTTTCAGCACGTTACACGGATTCTCGCTTGAAACCTTCAAAAGTATTCTGATTTGACTTGGGAATGAATTTTCCGATCGTTTCAAGTTGATAAAACAAGTAAGTAATTTAAATAACTGAAGCTTTACTTCCATTTGTTATCGTCAGTATTGGAATCAGTTTGTATTCTGACTTTATGCATATAAATTAGACATTTTATATATATATATATATATATATATATATATATATATATATATATATATATATATATATATATATATATATATTCTGACTTTATGCATATAAATTAGACATTTTATATATATAAATATATATATACATATATATATATATATATATATATATATATATATATAGAGAGAGAGAGAGAGAGAGAGAGAGAGAGAGAGAGAGAGAGAGAGAGAGAGAGAGAGAGAGAGAGAAGTATGAAAAAATTGAGCAATTAAATATATCGCATTTGAGAGAGAGAGAGAGAGAGAGAGAGAGAGAGAGAGAGAGAGAGAGAGAGAGAGAGAGAGAGAGAGAGATAATTATTTGAAATGATGTTTGCTTGGATGTTCCAAGGTACTGTAACAGCGAGTTGTAGACTGACACAACTCCCTCCGAAAACTGATTCACCGATATATAGAAAATGCACAAGCCCATGAACATACGTAATTACACAAGCCTGTCCTTGGTAATCTATATTCCCGTAGATGTAATGACACACAGAAGTATATAAATGAATTCAACATTTACTCCCCTCTATTCCAATTTGCCTATATTTTACAGTAAATGAAAACTCTTTCATACATATTCAACGGTTCATCACAAATTCTGAAAGACTAACTTGCTGAATTTCAAATATCCACTATCGTCACACAAGGATTGGTTGTAGATAACGAAAGATAAATGTTAGGAATTCAAGCTGAGATTTAATATCTTTGCAGCAATTCAGGTGATTTTTATGACGGTCGTAACCTGCAAAGACATTCTTGAATTACAAGGTGGTGTTGGATATTTCATAGAATTTATTCAACGAAGTCAAATGTATATTGCATTCCTATCACTGACAAATGTATCACACAATTCTACCCGTATCACGCATCACAACCACAACAATAATAATATAGTTCAGCAGTCAAAATTACATTTCAACTTTCACATAATAATATCATTTTAACAAATCTGTCATTCTTTAACAGTTTCTCTCAGAGTCGTTTTCTACAAAGATATAGAAAAAAATTAGCATCGCAAAGAACGGACTGGGGAGAGAGGAAGAATTAAGAGTGAATGATGGAAGGCATAAAAAAAACTTTGTATCTTTATAAAATGATAATGAAACACGAACAAGATAGCGAGAAATTATTTAGGATTACAAAACTGAAGACCTAAACATAAAGTACTACATAGCTGGAATCCTAAACAAATCTGACTGAAATGCGTTAATATTGGACAAATGTGACAGCAAAAACCACATCTAAACATATAGTGATTTCACTTTAGCAATGAGGTAAGATTATTATCATTCCAAGAAGATTCAAATTGCCATCCTTTTGATTCTTTCTACGCCGAGTGGGAAAACACTTTTAATTCCGACTTACAACTTTTAATCTTTATTTTCAAATGACAAAAACTGAAAACCTTTACATAATACTGAACTGAAAACATAAGATCACAATTCAGTTATTATGGTACAGTAGGGAGAGAGAGAGAGAGAGAGAGAGAGAGAGAGAGAGAGAGAGAGAGAGAGAGAGAGAGAGAGAGAGAGAGAGAGAGAGAGAGAATTATTCTAAATATTTGCTTGGATGTTCCAAGGTACTGTAACAGCGAGTTGTTGACCGACACATCTCCCTTCGAAAACTTATCCCCCAATATATAGAAAATGCACAAGCCCATGTATACAGTACATGTAATTACACAAGATTGTCATTGGTAATCTATATTCCCGTAGATGTAATGACACAGAAGTATATAAATTAATTCAACATTTACTCCCCTCTATTCCAATTTGCCTATATTTCACAGTAAATGAAAACTCTTTCATACATATTCAACAGTTCATCACAAATTCTGAAAGAGACTAACATGCTGAATTTCAAACATCCACTACCGTCACACAAGGATTGGTTGTAGATAACGAAAGATAAATATTAGGAATTCAAGCTGAGATTTAATATCTTTGCAGCAATTCAGGTGATTTCTATGACGGTCGTAACCTGCAAAGACATTCTTGAATTACAAGGTGGTGTTGGATATTTCATAGAATTTATTCAACGAAGTCAAATGTATATTGCATTACTATCACTGACAAATGTATCACACAATTCTACCCGTATCACGCATCACAACCACAACAATAATAATATAGTTCAGCAGTCAAAATTACATTTCAACTTTCACATAATAATATCATTTTAACAAATCTGTCATTCTCTAACAGTTTCTGACAGAGTCGTTTTCTACAAATATATAGAAAAAATTTAGCATCGCAAAGAACGGACTGGGGAGAGAGGAAGAATTAAGAGTGAATGATGGAAGGCATAAAAAAAAACATTGTATCTTTATAAAACGTTAATGAAACACGAACGAGGTAGTGGGAAATTATTTAGGACTACAAAACTGAAGACCTAAACATAATGTACTACATAGCTGGAATCTTAAACAAATCTGCCTGAAATGCGTTAATATTGGACAAATGGGAGAGCAAAAACCACTTTATAAGTGATATGGTGATTTAACTTAAGCTATGAAGTAGGATTATTATAATTTTAAGAAGATTCAACTTGTCATCCTTTTGATTTTTTTCTACGCCAAGTGGGAAAACTCGATTTATCCCGACTTACAACTTCTTTATCTTTAAAAAATCTGAAAACCTTTACATAATACTGAACTGAAAACATAAGATCACAATTCAGTTATTATGGTACAGTAGAGAGAGAGAGAGAGAGAGAGAGAGAGAGAGAGAGAGAGAGAGAGAGAGAGAGAGAGAGAGAGAGAGAGAGAGAGAGAGAGAGAGAGAGAGAGAGAGATTATTTGAAATGATATTTGCTTGGATGTTCCAAGGTACTGTAACAGCGAGTTGTAGACTGACACAACTCCCTCCGAAAACTGATTCACCGATATATAGAAAATGCACAAGCCCATGAACATACGTAATTACACAAGCCTGTCCTTGGTAATCTATATTTCCGTAGATGTAATGACACAGAAGTATATAAATGAATTCAACATTTACTCCCCTCTATTCCAATTTGCCTATATTTCACAGTAAATGAAAACTCTTTCATACATATTCAACAGTTCATCACAAATTCTGAAAGAGACTAACATGCTGAATTTTAAACATACACTATCGTCACACAAGCATTGGTTGTAGATAACGAAAGATAAATATTAGGAAATCAAGCTGAGATTTAATATCTTTGCAGCAATTCAGGTGATTTCTATGACGGTCGTAACCTGCGAAGACATTCTTGAATTGCAAGGTGGTGTTGAATATTCTTAAAATTTATTCAACGAAGTCAAATGTATATTGCATTCCTATCACTGACAAATGTATCACACAATTCTACCCGAATCACGCATCACAACCAAAATAATAATAATATAATTCATCAGTCAAAAATTACATTTCAACTTTCACCGCATTATCATTTTAACAAATCTATCATTCTTAACAGTTTCTGTCAGTATGGTTTTCTACCAATATGGAATGAAAAAAAAAAAAAAAAAAGCGTTGTGATCGTATTTTGGTATCACAAATAATTTATAAAATCATATAGGATACAAAACTGATAAACCTTAACAGAATCCAGAGAACTTGTACAAAACTGGGAATATCTTTATGGATGAGAGTTAAAAGTCGATTAAAAGTTTTGCATTCCAAAGTACGGGCTAGGGAGAGGGGAAGAATTGAGTGAAAAAAAAATGTATCTTTAAAATATGTTGATGAAACACGAACGAGATAGTGAGAAATTATTTAGGACTACATAGCTTATATCTGAAACGAATTTGACTAAAATGCGTTGATATTGGACAAAGGGGACAGCAAAAACCACTCCAAAACTGATATGGTGATTTCACTTTAGCTATGAGGTAGGATTGTTATCATTTTAAGATTTCAATTCACCCCCCTTTTATATCATTTCTAAGCCACGGGGGATAACACATTTAATACCCACTTACGACACCATATCTTTATTTTTAAACTACAAAAATCAGAAAATCTTTACATAATACTGAACTGAAAACATGAGATCACAATTCAGTTATTATGGTACATTACAAGAGAGAGAGAGAGAGAGAGAGAGAGAGAGAGAGAGAGAGAGAGAGAGAGAGAGAGAGAGAGAGAGAGAGAGAGAGAGAAGTAAGTTTTTTTTATTGGGTTTGGCAAAAAGAAACTCAAATAACCTGAGACAAAATTCATGCATACCTAAATCAAGACTAACAAGGCTTAATTTTAAACAAGTATTATACAAAAAAGGCTTAAATTGGTATAAGCTTGCTCAGCAAAGAGCTGAATTTAGCCATAAAGGAGATTCTCTCTCTATGATTCTATCATCCTGAAGTGCCTTATAACTCACAAATAGAATAATTGCTGGTAACTTTGCAATTCTTTAATCCAAAATAGGGAGATCACTGGTACAGTTTCAATTAATACAAATCCCACACAGTACAATGGTAACGAGTTCGCCTAACATTCGCATGGCAGCAGATCGATCCCACAAGGAACCTTGAGTTTAAGCTATTTACTTGGGAGGCCACTGCTGTGGCTGGGCACCACAGTGGGGGGTATGGGCTTGCCCAGCTGACGTTCTGGTGAGTATCTATTCTAATGAAACTGGAACTGAAACCAGACACCTTTAACTTTACCTCTAATTCCCTTCAATTATCATAACACATCACGACTACTTCAACATTTCAAGGTCACAATTAATCTACAACACACTGGAGGAACCCAACACGCTTTCTCGACTAAAAAAAATAACAGTGACGAAGGGAAAGTAATAAAAAATCTTTATATTCTTTACCCAAATTTTCCTTTGTAAAATGCATTTACCTTTTCGCATTCAGCAAAACATAAAATGAAATCCTAATCTTCTTGTTAATATCCTGATAAAACTGAGCTGCAAGATAAGCAAATTCTCACTAAAACAAACAATGCACAAAAACTAATGAATAACAAATGGACAAAGAGAGAAATGAATGGAGAGGGAATTCCCCAGTTAACAATAACAGAAATAATACAGAAAAGGAAAATTCCATTTATTATATGTCACAACGATTACAATATTCGCCTCTCAAATAAAAGAATAAATGATATACATTCGTTTAAAAGTGTTAATAGATAATAGATAAAGGTTTAAATGGAAACAAAACGGATAAGAAACAAAATTAAACAGGAGTGTATCAGATGTTACCATTGTATTATTGATATATGAACTTCGTGGTACAGAGCTAAGAAAGTAGAAAGATGAAATTGAATTTATAAATTTGGGTCAAAAGTTCCCTGGCACTGGGGCCTTGGAGTCCATGTGGCAAACATGCACAAGTGAAAACCCCACAGATGCAGTATGTAGGAAAGTGTTAACATGTAGGGCAACACGATGGAAGGAAAAGGAAAGCAGGGACGGATGTACAGAAGAAAACTAAAGAAAAAGTGAGTGCAACTAGGGGGCAGAAAGTGCACTGCAAAGATCTCTGTCCCTTTGAGCACCATTGGGTGCTATTTACGTCAAAATTTTCCACTCCCTTCTGCATCATTGGACCTATTTTACGTACAGTAACTATTATCATTATTATTACTAGCTAAGCTACAACCCTAATTGGAAAAGCAAGATGCTATAAGCCCAAGGGCTCCAACAGGAAAAAATAGCCCAGTGAGGAAAGGAAATAAGGAAATAAATAAACGATATAAGAAGTAATGAAAATTAAAATAAAATATTTTAAAAATATCAACAACATTAAAACAAATATTTGATATATAAACTATAAAGGGGACTTATGTAAGTCTGTTCAGCATGAAAATATTTGCTGCCAGTTTGAACTTTTGAAGTTCTACTGATTCAACTACCCGATTAGGATGATAATTCCAAACTTGGTCACTTCTGGAATAAAGCTTCTGGAGTACTGTGTAGTATTGTTTTATATTTCTTTCTTTTATTATTTACGCATGTGAAAGGAATGAAAATTATGTAACAATAAATATCTACAGTATATACTAGAGCACACGACCCGTCAAATTTACGGCTAAATATTTTGATAGATATGTTCTCACACAGATATTCAACCCTTCCCACCCATCTCCCTTACCTAACTACAACATAGCAGTTTCGGCAATTTGTGGGAAATTGTGGTTTCCGAGTGTACCTCTCAGGGTACACCTTTTCACCAGGGTATGAATACTTCCTCTACCCCCTACCAGAGAGACGTGGAGAGGCCGAGTAGTCATACATCTAGAAACGCCACTAAGCGTGACCGGAACGATATATATATATATATATATATATATATATATCAAATAAGCCATTTATATTAACACACACACATATATATATATATATATATATATATATATATATACATATATAATAAATTTTGCACATTTAGACGTGTTTTTCATATTCAAATAAGCCATATATATTTTTGATACAGTAATGTCTGGATTCTCTTAACGACCTCGGGATCAGAGCCCCAGGCGAAATCACACAAAGACAAGAGCTTGTGTCCGGCCAGGAATCGAACCCTGGTCGGCAAGGTTGTACAAACAGTGACTAAACCACTTGGCCAAGTGGTTTAGTCACTGTCTGTACAAGCTTGCCGACCAGGGTTCGATTCCCGGCCGGACACAAGCTCTTGTCTTTGTGTGATTTCGCCTGGGGCTCTGATCCCGAGGTCGTTAAGAGAATCCAGACATTACTGTATCAAAGATATATATGGCTTATTTGAATATACATATATATATATATATATATATATATATATATATATATATATATATATATATTTACATATATATATATATATGTATATATATATATATATATATATATATATATATATATATATGTATATATACATATATATATAAATATATATATATACAGCCAGGCACTTGCTCTTTCAAATAAAGGGGAGATGACAATACTTGATGTTAAGTCCTATCTTGTAGAATTTTTTTGCTAACATAATTTGAGAAAATGTCCAAAAAATAGGCCTGGAGCTTGATTGCCAAATCATTTGGTGAGGTATTGCTCCGTAAATGGTTGAATAATACCTACAGTGCCTAAGGCGCTCTGACATTGCTAAACTCCCTTCGGGTAAAGAGAGGTGAACTAATAGAAGTTAGAGGGTGCAGAAACTAAGAAAAACCTGCTAAACAAGAACACACTAATAAGATAGGAAAGAGTAATGCACAAGAAAAAGGATAAACAGGTGTGGAGAATTACTGTTCAATGTTTATGAAGGTATAGTGGTATAGCAGTAATATTTGGGAGACTATTCTGCACCCACGTGCAAATGAAGGAAGACCAAGCAGTTGGACTAGGAGAGTAAGAGTTCAAGGTGGTTGGAAAACACGATGGAAGGCTAAAATGTGCCTACAGTATACCCCCGAGAGGTTAATAGGTGGCACTAGTCGTAAGGGAGTGTAGACAAAACTGGTGAGAGTAAAAAGTAATAGTGGTTGAAGGGCAGGTATTATAGTACAGTAGAAGTCAACTAGCTGCAATTCGATTAATGAATTTGGGTCATAATACCTGACACTGAGGCCCGAGGTGCCACTCAGCGCCCACATGCAACTAGGGGATACACCGCAATGGGAGTGTAAGTTAAGAGGCTGGCCAGAAAAATGAAAGAAAGGATGAAGCAACTGAAGTTAAAGAGGAAGAAGCAACGGAAATTAAAATGCAAGTGCGGCTATGAGCAGAAAAAAACGCTAGGGATGCCTACAGTGCACCGCCTGAGGTAGACAGACGGCACTAACTCCTTAATTCGTAGCTTTGTTTCAAGAGATGCTACAGATACAAAGAAAGGAATAGGGATCAATACTTACAAGAGAACAATGGTGTGACGGTTGAAAAGACGTCTTTTGAAAGATTACATGGAATAGCAGCTAAAAATGAGGAAAGAATTGCATCCCAGAGTTAATAATGAATTTGACGAAGAAGGAATGTGAATTAAAATTGTCTTTTTTACCAGATATAATCTAAGGTTTCAAATGGCATGGATGCCTATGGGGGATTTTGTACGCACATATACACATACATACACACAAACAAACACAAACACACACACATATATATATATATATATATAAATATATAAAAATATAAATATATACATATATATAAATATAGAAAAATATAAATATATTATATACATACAGTATATACATATACATATATATATGTGTGTATATATATATATATACATATACATATATATATGTATATATATATATATGTGTGTATATATATATATATACATATACATATATATATGTATATATATATATATATATATATAAGCACAATAAGATTTATGCACTTACTTGAAAGACTCATGTACATATGTGAGAGAGAGAGAGAGAGAGAGAGAGAGAGAGAGAAGAGCGCTCATAAATTGAGAAACGAATTGGCACTCCTCAGCTCATTCCCGTCAAGATGACCTGGACAAAAGCAAATTGCTTTATTAATTTTTTCATATTACGTCCGATATAATCTGAAGAAGAGCTCTAAAAGAAGGGAGGTTCTAGATCTAAAAAAAAAAAAAAGTTATTCTCATACATATAAATGAATAAATAAATACATAAATATATATATATATATATATAAATATATATATAAATATATATATATATATATATATATATATATATATATATATATATATATATTTAAAACGTGAAAAAACGAAGATATTGGCAATAGAATAACAACTTAAAGTAAAAAAAATAAAGATGAAAAATAGTTTTCTCTAAGGACGGCCATGAATAATAAACAGGATCCGACATCAAGATGTGTGTTAAAAAAAATATATATATATATAAGTGTGTGTGTATATATATATATATATATATATATATATATATATATATATATATATATATATATCAAGATCACAAGGATGACATCTTAGCATTATCCCACACTTAATATCATTCTGTCGAAAAGTGTAAATTATTTCTTATTTGAAAATGAAATCAAGATCATACAGTATACACCTATAATAGTAAATAAGGTGCAATTTAGTTTAATTTTCATGACTGAAGGGAGATATGAATATTTAGAATATCTCACTTAGTCTAAATGAATTTCGTTACCAAACCCTGAAACCGGTAAAGAAAATACCTTCTTCAAATTAACTTTCTAATGTCATGTCCAAGATTGCGATAAAAAAATCAATTTTGATAAAAAAATCAATTTTTATTTTATTTTATTATTTATGACAGCCCATGGTATATAAATCCTTTAACCATCCCCATTTTATTTTATTTTTCATCAGTTAGGGTTTGGTTCTCAAAATTATGATTCTCATTTGTAATTTTAATAAATTACACCATTTCAAATTAAATCAAATCTTCCGTGTCCAATTTAGGATTTAGACTATAGCAATAAAATCAAATATATGGGATAGCCATCGGTGGGCAATGAAACGCCAATAGGTAGCTAATTAATAATGAGAAATAACAGCACGTAAGTAACAACAAACAGCTGATTGCACTTTATCTCGTTGCTACATATATTTTGAAACGTTTAGCATTTTGAACAAATAATTAGAATTTTTTATATAAACTATATTTCAAGGAATAACATTCATTATAAGCAACCAAGCGAACTTGCCTCCTGTAAGAGGATACAGTTACATAAACCTGGAACAATGTATTGCAGTACAAAGAAAAAAACGGCAAACATCTGATCAATGTAAAAATTTCTAGTTTCAGAGAATGTAGATATTCAAAATAAAATACACTTTTATCAATAGGTTATAAAAAAAAAACACTTCACTTATTAAAAAAAAAAACATCTAGAGTTTACAATTTAATTTTCATTGTGTATTTTTCATTCCGTGATCTATTTATTAATACAGTCATAAAATAACAATAGCGAGTCTCGCAAGTGATACGAAGATTATATATATATATATATATATATATATATATATATATATATATATATATATATATATATACATATATATATATTCAAATAAGCCATATATTATTAATACATTATTATCAGCATTCACTTATCAACCTCGGGATCAGAGTCAGTTCCAGGCGGAACCACTCAAAGACAATAGCTTCTGACCGGCCGAGAATCGAACCCTGGTCCAGGAAACTTGTACGTCAGTGGCTATGATGGCTTCTGAGATTCTACTGGGATTATCTAATCAATCACCCGATAAACAAAATCGTATAGGCTCTAGAACACTCTATTGTGCGCCTTTTGTAAATAAGATTTAAAAGCACACATCACTGCCAATACGATCCTACTACAGTAATACTTTTACAAGTACTTCAAATTTAACATCCAATGTCCATTTATATCATCAATTTTGAGCTTGGTACCACTCCAAATAGATTTTTTATCTCTTTTCTTTTTCTACCTATGGTAGGGTTTTACATGATACTTTTCAAAGCATAGATGTTCAATTCTTCTATTTGTTTAAACTTTGACCGAGTCAATTCTCACCCCCCACAATCAGTTTTAAAACATAATGGCTTATCCATATAACAGTTTGATATCACTCTGTAGCCTGATTATACTACACTGCATTAATAATCTACCACCAATTTGTTCCAAGACCAATTTCTTTATTTCACAAATGTAAATTCGAAAACGCTACTTTTAATAAGAGTCACACGGTAGAATTTGTAATCACGCAAAAAAGCAACATTAACTTCATATTTTCATTAAATTTGCTACTGCCACAATAACGCCTAAAAGAGTAAACGAAATGCCTTCCCTTTCGCACCCACCACCACCACAACAACAACAACAACAAAATTTACAGGTGTTTCTAGTCCACTGCAGGACAAAGGCCTTAGACATATCATTATTCCTGTTTGAGGTTTGGTCATTTTCATCACCAAACTAGCCACTGCGGATTGGTGATGGTTGCATACTTTTGTCTTATCCCTTACGGCAAACCAACCTAGCATTGATGGCCCTGACTAGTTCAGCTTTGCTGATCATGGCGATACACAAACCCTTTCACCACATTAGGGTATCCCCACTCGCACCCACACAGAGATATACAGAATTGACATACAATATGTAAAACATAACACAATTCACTGTTAAATAAACCGAGTAATTCTAGAGTAATTCTAATGTGACATCACACTACATTGACGTTTCTTAATTCTGAACCTAAACATCGTTAACTAATCGGCGACGTAATAGGAGGACACTCAAAATCTGACAATCGATGCCAGGACACCTGCTGTGTACATATCAAGGTTTTTGGACGATATCCAAACTTGCTTGTGAGAAAACATTCAAATCTTTGTTTCTCTGGATTTCTCTGTGTGCATACTGTCCTTTGTGACTGCCTTTATGTCATTGAATTAACTATACATATATAATTCGGGTCATTTCCCACATTTAACCCTATTGCGAAAGTGCATAGCCTCATTTGCCTAATGACTGCAATAAAAATCAATCAGAGGCATAGGTGGAATGAAATGGCCACTCTGGAGAGAGAGAGAGAGAGAGAGAGAGAGAGAGAGAGAGAGAGAGAGAGAGAGAGAGAGAGAGAGAGACTTAAGCAAGCGATTGTGGTAAAGTTTAGTAACAAGCTTATATAATGGTAGATCAATTTCAGGCAGTGCTATAAAGAAAGTGTCAAAGAGGAACAAATGCCTATGAAAAATAGAATGGAAGGAAATAAAAAATAAACGGGGGAATAGAGTCAAGACCGGGAAAGGAGGGAAAGAGAAGAGGTAAAGGTCGACGAATGATAGAAGGGTGCCAATCAACGAGCGACCTCCTTTTAGGACGCAGAACATCCCCTTCCTTTGACACCCTTCCTCTGCTCATCTTCTCGTCTAATGCCTCTCTTCACTCTTTTTTTTTACTAAAACAGGATTTTTCTTTTCCATTTTATTTCTATTTAGCCATATCATATTTGCTTGAATGGGGTTATTTTTTCAATGAAAGAACTTTAATTCACTTGAATCTATTATTAATTTTCTATAACGTTTTCCAATTTCCTTTAATTTTCTTTATTTTCCTTAAAATATAAAAATGTCAAGATATAATTATAAAAATATAAAAATATAATATATGGAAAATATAAAACATAAAATATGAAAATATAACATTTTTAGTATTAGAAAAAAAAACCCTGCAATAACCTAAAATAATTGTAAAATATCAAATGCTTTCCATTTATATTCGATCCTTGACCTGCACTTTCCTCATGAAATAAACAATATTAAATCCTTCCACCATATGTCACGTTTCATAGTTTATCTGTTATTTGTTTTATTTAGTTCGCTTTGATATTAATCTTTATTTGTTTTAATTTTCATTTCTCCCACTTATCTTTACTTCCCTTTTCCTTGAGGAGCTGTATCAAGTATTTGGACAGTGGCACTTGAGACATTTTCCAAATATTGTTGTAGTTTTGCCTTTATTGATAATAATAATAATAATAATAATAATAATAATAATAATAATAATAATAATAATAATAATAATAACAGGTTGACTACAATCAAAGTAACACATTTGCGTCGCATGTAACAAGTAAAAGTGTTGTTGACGCGATATACTGTATGTATATATATATATATATATATATATATATAATATATATATGTATATATATTGCAGGTGTGCTGTTTTTCAGAGCATGAAAAAGTGTAACTATGTATGTGTAAGTATTTTGAACAGAATCAATCTTGAACTA
>NC_090725.1:292278655-292281155 GCF_036898095.1 Palaemon carinicauda | reverse complement strand
ATCAGCGAAAGTCTTAATACTTTCGCAATACGCCTCTTTTTTTTTCGCAATTGGAGAAGAAGCTTCAGATATGTTTCTCAAAAGTAAATTTGCAATCAAGAATTTCACAAAGAATTTTAAGTGACCTGTATATAGTTAAAGACACGTTGTCAATGGAAAGATTTGGATGTTGTGAAGCCAATGTCCTTGGCTTACTTTCAATTATACTTTGAGTTATGTTAGGGTTCAGCTTCAACCCCCTAATTTACACCATGCACTAGTTTTAGCTACATCTGAATTATGAGATTTAGCAACCAAAAGTCTACATTTACGAGATGGCATTGATGCAAAGAGTAGCATCAGCTGCATGTGAAACAAGGTTGTTTTTTTAGGTCAAACCACAGTAGTTTATGAAAAGTATTGAGCCGAGAACACTACCCTGAGGCATACCAGCTATTAAATTCCTATATTCTTTATGTTGCCCAGTAACAACTACTCTCTACAAACGATTATTTAAATATTGAACAAGGATGCTAAGATAATAACCACCTACTCTCATCAGTTTAAGTTTGAATACCTGGCTTCATGATTAACAAGGTCAAATGCAGCACTAAAATCAAGGTCAATAATATACATTTTCTTAGCATCAAAATAGTTAGAAGGCTTTTGCGAAAGCCAAACTGCAAACTAGGGAACAGATAATCACCTTCGGCATACCTATATAGATACATTGTCGAAAATACCTTAAAAATGAGTTATGGATATTGGGTGGCAATAAGTATTGCTAGAGGTACCACAAACACATTTACCTAATGGAGTGATAATACCAATTCTTAAACAAGTACAAAAAGACCCTCTTCTTGGTACTTACGAAAAATAAAAGATATTTCAGGGATTAAGAAATCGCCTGTCCTTATGAAAGCAAAGGGAAAATACCATTAGGTGTCTTTACCTCCAATAAGCATCAATGTCTAGTATAAGTATTGTAAGTACACGGGGCCGAAAGGTAACCCTAAATAATTTAGTTTTCAGGAAACAAAAATTTAATATAGAGTTTCTCATTACTCCGATGAAACACATCAGGAAGACTTGTTCTTCCCTTCGGTCAGAATAAAAGGTGGAATTTTTGTAAGTGGACATCAAAGAGTGCTGATTTAGGTTGGTTGTAAAAAATAAAAAGTTTCTTTTACGGACAAATTATATTCCTTTTCACTTGATGGAAAAACTGACAGCATTAGCTCTTAGGCTGAGTATAATTATTCCTAGTCATATCTGGTCTCTTAATTTTCCAAAGATGGTAAGCCTCCTGTTTTTCAAAAGAAGCACGTCTACAATCATCACTGAACAAGGGATCGTAACACACAGGAAAAGATACGTCTATCAGTTATGATGATCAGATTTTCATTCAAAAGAACTAACCGTGTATTATTCATTTGGAAGCATTATTGTTGTCTTAATTTTCATTTCTTTATGACCTCTACCATCGACAAGGGATCACTGTTTTAATGATACATGAAGGAAAATAAATTGAGTGCAAGCTTGTGAGCCCCAGACACAGCCATTTTTTATTGCTATCTGATATGAAGGGCACAAAGTAAATCAACTTTCTGGCAGTAATAGATTATCTAATTATATTAAAATGCTAAAAGAACACATTAAGCAGGCAAAAAAGAAAAAAAAAATAATGCAAAGGGGAACCAAAAAAAGGAATACCCATATATGCTTACAAAACAAATTTTATTAAAATAAAGAATATGTATAAAATGCAAACTTCTGGCTCTCTTCCACTTTCGACCGCACATTGAATTAAGAATGTTATGCAAACTTCATGTCACTACGTGGGTCAGGCGATGAACATTCCATAACTTGGCAAGAGAACCAACGAAACAACACGCTGACCTGACCAATCGGATGGAATTCTGATCTCGAAACAGAAAATGGAGGATGTTGTCGCCGGTCACATGTTACGCATTCTTCTGAACACGTTAAAGTGATCTTCTGAAATGAAGCATAACACTCATCCTCGAGTCGATGGGAAATTCCATTCTCTCTCTCTCTCTCTCTCTCCTCTCTCTCTCTCTCTCTCTCTCTCTCTCTCTCTCTCTCTCTCTCAATGATCGAAATACCAACTAAGGGAGATGTTAGTTGAGACGAAAGGTAATTCCATGGTTTTTTTTTTCCGTAGGCTTACGTCACGACTTCTAAGATCATGGACTCAGTAACCAGATTGCAACAAGTAAGGATTGCTAGCATTCTACAAATCTATTTAAACGCAGACGAGCATAGCCAAACGGTAAACATGTACTGTACTCAAACAATTAATGCTATTGAGTCTGATATTTGCAACAGAGAATTATACAGGGTTTTTGGGGAGCACATAGAAATTGTATAAAAAAAAATCGATGACAATACCGTATTTCCTTAACGGACACTAAAAAAGTTTAAACATAAAAAGACGGAATTATGTAGAAGATGATTACAAACTGCATATTACAATCTATAATTATATGAATGATACAAA
>NC_090725.1:292266155-292268655 GCF_036898095.1 Palaemon carinicauda | reverse complement strand
TCATGAAAAAACCACAATCAAACAAATAGAATAGCAAAAGTAAATTCTTTAAATAACGGCTAAAGAAATGTCTTTAATTAATAACTAATCTATGATTTGAATTAAGCTAAAAACCTGCATAAAAATATTAACCTTTATAATCCTTAGATATAAGCGCTCATGAACCTGCTACATAGTTTTTCTTATGCTATATATAAATATTTTTCGCTGAATGCCATTTATATCATATAAATATACCTCATAAATATCTCATATACAAAATATTTTTGGAGAAAACAGACAAAATCAACCTTAACAAAATATTTTTGGAGAAAACAGAAAGAGTCAAACCTTAAAAAATATTTTTGGAGAAAAGACAAAATCAACCTTAAAAGATATTTTTGGAGAAAACAAATAAAATAAACCTAAAAAGGTATTTTTTAGGAGAAAACAGATAAACCTTAAAAAAATATTTTTGGAGAAAACAGAAAAAACACCTTTAAAAAATACTCTTTGAGAAAACAGACAAAATCAACCTTAAAAATATTTCTAAAAAAAAAAAAAAAACACACACAAAATCAACCTTAAAAATACTTTTGGAGAAAACAGACAAAATCATCATCGAGATGAAACTTAATAGAATATTACATTTATCATCTCTCATAAAAATGAATAATGCGATGGTTCTACGATAAACTTTTTCTTAAAACAAGATCCAACCTTCAAAATTTTTTCTTTTGATTCAGTTAAACCGACATGATTAACTGAAATAAAAAGTTAGAACATATTGGAATTTGCTCATATATCGTATTTCATAAACGATATGAAGAATAAGTAATAGCAATAATGCAGACGACAGGAATATTACCAGGAGAATGATACTTATCACAATACGGATAAAATAAAAATATGAATTTTTTTTGTTGGGGGGGGGGAACAAATACCAACGAACTACTACAACAATATTACAAGACATATTAAATCTGCAAGTTGGTTATGCTGAAAGCATGCGATAACTTGATTTCATGTTATACATGAAAGGAAAAAGATAACAATCTTAATTTTACTATAATACCGAAAGAATTAAAGCAATAAAAATGGAGACCTAAACGGATATTACACTTAGGATTCTCTTAGTGACCCCATAACTGCCAATGTTAACCTCTTATTTCTTTCCTTTGCGTATTGCAATTTACCAAAAATACCTTAAAAACCTTTAAGGCGAATTTTAATGCAATTTTGTTGTTATAAATTAATACGATATATTTAGATGATAAAAACGTTGTACCATCTTTATATACACCTACTGAAATTTACAGTCACTCCGTGAACATTTACATGTTCCGTCAAAATAAATACGATTAATGGTTATAAACAACAAAAGTTACATTTGAAGATAAAGAAAAGATAAAAAAGTTAGATTTGAAGAAATATAAAAAATAAAATATGGATAAGGTATGGCGGAAAATCAAGATAATCGCCAGGATAAAAGGAATGTGACCACGGAGGTGGAAGAGAAGCCCAAGAGGTAGAGGAGCACCGGGAGAGGGGAAGAAGGAGAAGAAGAAGAAGACTCTAAAGAGATTGCATTTGCGTAACTTTGGTGACATTATCTTATATTTCCCACGGAGTCGTTTGCCAGATTCTACACATGTCAAGTCAGAAGGAGAAAATGAGAAAAGTTATCCAAGAAGTTGTTGTTGGGAGTTGTGGTGGTTACGACGGTGGTGGTAGTAGTGGTGGTGGTGGTAGTGGTGTGGTGTTGTGTGTCTGCAACGGAAGAGGGGATAGGAAACAGCAAAGAGGAGGGAAAGGGGTGGTAGGGGTGAACAAGGGTGAAGCAGCGGAGGGAAAATCTTTTATTCTCATTCATTGTTTATCTTTGTATTTTGAGAGGTTCTGTGTGGTTACTCATTTCCTTTTAACACACACACACACACACACACATATATATATATATATATATATTTATATATATATATATATATATATAGATAGATATATATATATATATATATATATATATATATATACCCACACACACACACACACATATATATATATATATATATATATATATATATATATATATATATATATATATATACCCACACACACACACACACATATATATATATATATATATATATGTATATATATACATATATATACATATATATATACACACACACATATATATATGTGTATATATATATACATGTATATATATATATATAAATCTATCTCTCTGAATGGGGATACCTTGACGAGATGAAAGTATTTGCGCATCGCAATGATCACCAAAGCTCTACCAGTTAGGGCCACCCATAATATGTTGGTTTGCTATGAACGATCAGACGAAAATATCCCACCATCACCAATTCGTAGTGGGCATCGTGGTGATGAAAACTGGCCAAAACTCAGAAATGTATATTACAATAACGTCAGCCCTTAGTCCCCAGCGGTAGTGAAATAACTGCCCAGTTGGCGGCCAGCTACATTCTACTGCAGGGATGCTAAA
>NC_090725.1:292256155-292258655 GCF_036898095.1 Palaemon carinicauda | reverse complement strand
ACTCTTCAAGTGGTGCATAAAATTAATATTATAAGGGTGACCATAAATCTAGTGGATAAGAAGGGTCAAAGAAATGATAGATCAATACGGAGGTGTAAAATACGCTTGGAAATTATGTCAAAAGAGCATGATTTTCCGGCATTATTTAATATTTAAAGTAGTAACTACATTTCTGCATAGGTGCAAAACTAAAGCAGTTTATGTTTATGAGTGACATTACGTCACGACTAAAAACATTCTTGACAACAGCTTTGCTAACACCACTTAATGACTTGTGTATAGAGTTTGCACCCTGACGCTAAACATACCAGGAGAGGGGCTCATTGCCCCAGGCTCTAAAAGGAAAGGCCTAAAAGAGGGGTGAAACATTAGTACTTCACGGATAGGTTACACCTATTCGTTTAAAAACTTTGAAGGTTATGATTCAGCCTGGTGCCCCTAAACCAGTCGGTGTTCACCAAGCAAGGATCATGGATGTCATTAGTTTTAAGTTAATGAGACCAGGGCAACCTATAACATATAAATATCTAGTGATGAAAACTGTTTTAGTTTTTAAAAGCTGAAATATAACTAACGGGACCTCTTACAAATAATAAATTTTATGAAAATAAATATAAGCAAACTCGCTGATAGGAACGAAGAAAACTTGTCTTTAAAGAAATAACAACAGGAACTACTCCTCATTAGACACTGATATTCTAATTTTCATTATGATCACACTGGATGAAAATTAAAAAAAAAAAAAAAAAAAAAAAAAAAAAAAAAAAAAAAAAGTTGTATTTTTCACTGTTCAAAACAAAAAATGTTAAACATGAAAACTACTTTCATGAATTCTCATATGGTACCGATTCATCCAATCTACACCATAAATCTTATATTTATTTCATATATTATGGTGTAAAGTTTTCCGAGAACACTAATGGCAAATTACGACTGGGAAAATGGTACAACTCTGGCAGCTATCTTCATTTACGCTCACCTAACATATGTATACGGAGTCATCTTGGAAGAATTCAGTAACCTTAACTAGAACTCAAAATGGCATTAATGAAGAAAAATGCAATTATAGATATATGTTCTTATTCCTTGAAGCAAATTTTCAAATTAACCACTAAGAAGAGGGGATTTTTATGGGACAAGAAGCAATGACTATTGCTCCCCTGTAGGATAGTCCTTGCTCAGTTTTCCTCCATATTACTGTTCCTGCCATCTTTGACCAAGGTAATGGTATTATGTTCACAGATCAAACGTTCGTTATACGTAACAACAATAAATGCAGCCGTTTTAGTCCACTGCAGGACAAAAGCCTCAGACATGTCCTTATTCCTGTATGGGGTTTGACCATTTTCATCACCTCGCTGGACACTGCGGATTGGTGATGGTGAGAGATTTAGTCTAATCGCTAACAGCAAACCAATGTAGTATGGGTGGTCCTGCCTTAAACAGCTTTGCTGATCATGGCGATACACAAACCCTTTCACCACGTTAAAGTATCCCTCTCAGAAACCACTGCATATACTGCAAAAATAGTTAGGATAGTAAATATTGGGAGTTAAATGGCAGGACAGGATTAGAAATGAAACTATACGAGATTACTACAGTACCATATGTGGATGAAATCATGATGAGGGGTAGATGGAGATGGTATGAGCATGCTCTTCGCACTCCCCAAGAGAGATTAGTTCGCCAAAACATTAGGCTGGGCTCCACAAGGCACTAGAAGAGTTGGAAGACCCAGGCCTACATGGCTGAGGACTATGAAGCGCGAAATAGATGATGAATGGAGAAGTATTGAATTAAAAGCTCAAGATAGAGACGACTGATGAAATCTAACCGAGGCCCTTTGCGTTAATAGGCGTAGGAGATGATGATGATGATGATGATAAATAAATTTATTAAAACAAAAGTTCCAAATGACCAAGGAATAGAGAAAAGTTCAATATTCGAAACTTACTGAGAAAATACAAGAAATCAGTTTAAAGTCATGGGATTCAAGCAACTTCTCGACAGTCTTAAGGAAGTTCCCTATTTAAAACCAAGGTAATAGATTTACCTTGGCGCTTTATAGGATGGTGTCAGTCACTGCTAAATATAGGGAAGATCTTGGCCTTCCTCTAGGTTCTCTGGCCTAAAATTCACACGAACAAATGAAGTACGCTTGCGCTGTTATATATTTAGCAAGAGGCAACTTGTTGCATACAAACAGTGAATAAATTTCACACCTGATAAATTGAAAAATTAGGCGTAGAGAGCAATTAAATATCTGAATAGCATAATTTGAGTTAGAGAAACATATTGAAAAGGGCCATAAATATTTTGCAGATCAATAAATCAAAGTACTATTCGTATAGTTCTTCCTTAATTAAGTAATTAAAGAGGCATAGAGTTAGTTGGTTATTCCCAGAAGTCATCCTCTAACAATGAAAATTGCATATGGATGATACTATATATATATACATATATATATATATGTATATATATATATATATATATATATATA
>NC_090725.1:292178655-292246155 GCF_036898095.1 Palaemon carinicauda | reverse complement strand
ATTCCTTCATTGCATTATCATCTTTACTACTATTTGTTTTGCTACATGTAGTAATTATTTTAAAGGATAAATGAATTATGTTCACTTTACTCCTATAAATTCCCATAAGATGTACAAATAAAACTCCTAAAACTATTCATGATTTATTTACAAAATGCAGTCATGCCCAAAATATAGCCAACACGGTCGTACGGCCTAAGAAGAAGAAAATAAAAATTATATCGGATGATCCGTTGGTCTGATGGAGAGTTTAGCACAAAATTCTCATTTTAACAAAAATAGTTATATCAAGACTGTTTACATACAATCTCTCTCTCTCTCTCTCTCTCTCTCTCTCTCTCTCTCTCTCTCTCTCTCTCTCTCTCTCTCTCTCTCTCTCTCTCGGTGGCATATTGAATAGTTAATGGAAATGTTCAAAAGCCTGAGTGACATTACAAGTATTATAATCATATTACGCTAAATACAAATCAGACCATAAACATTGGATTTAAACTAGAAACTGAATAATTACCTATTCAGGCTATAGTAAATATGGCCATGGGATTTCTCTTGAAAGTATAAAGTTGCAAGTCGTAAGATAAATGCAGTTTTGCAACCACAGGGGCAATTCCAAATCCTGCTAGCCATTCTTGACTGTCATGGGTTCCAGAGCCGATGGAAGAAGGTGAATGGGTGTCCGGTGGATGGGCGGGGCAAAATTTTGTCAAAAGGTGTTTACATTGCTTACTTAATGAATGTTTTCGACTCTTGGCTCGTTATCACTGGCCATGGCGTCGGCTAGATCATTTTTACTCTATAAAAATTAAAACTATCGGGTTTAGGTTATTGAAAATGCTGACAAAATTTGTGTGTGGTTGTAAAATATACATAGGTCAACTTTCACCTACACCCGATGCCTTGATAAGGAGCAAAGTCCAAAAAACCGTGTTACAGAGGCCCTGAATCTCATAGTAGCATCTATTGGGATTATGTCACTCGGCAAGAGGCTAGGAACGCCACCCTATTATCAGAACACACACACACACACAGATATATATATATATATATATATATATATATATATATATATATATATATATATACATATATATATATATATATGTATATATATATATATAATTAGAGAATCCATAAACTATTAACCATATAGACTAAAGGTTCTAGATTGATTGATTGATTTCAGGTTTTTTTGGCATCCTGATATCCAAGGTCCTTGACGCCATGCCGACGTAGGATCTACAGGAAAACAAGATGTTCGTCACCGCATCCTTTAACAGCTGAATGGATAAAGTATTTGGCTGCGCAGAAAATTTAATCGCATGATACACATATATAGAAAGGTCATCAATATCGAGTAATATCCCATACAAACACTGGGCCGATAATACCTATCTTCTTGTGTGTTCGGGATACATTTCCGGGACATTTTGGCCATTAAACTGCAATGCCTTTTAAATCATTTTAAACAGTAATTTCTTGAACTCCAACTCCGGCTTCAACAGAAACTTCAGCGTCTTTATATCGCGGTGTCCCAAACTCGTTAAAACTTTTTTCCAAGTAACCCATCTTACAACGACGATAGGTTTCCATATCCTTCTTTTAATCATTCTTATTATATTACTCATAAACTGAGCAAATGCTATACACAGTATTGTTAGTTCCAGATAGGTAAATCCAAGTGAAAAAAAAAAACAATAAAGATATCGGAAATTTTGCAAACTGATTTCTAATAGAAGAAAAATATGCATGAAAACAGAAATGGATCATAGATGAAATTACAGCGCTAACATACCCATACGGATATCAAATGTTTTTGTCAATGTATGAACAGGTAAAATTGAGGAATTCACTAAACTTAAAGTAAACTTAGGCAATAACAATGATCTTACCTTTCTTCTTAAGTTATTCCACTAATTATGTATAGAAAATATCCTGTAAAATATTTTAAACCATCTCCTCTTTCCTCAAACCCTTTACATCATCAAGCAACCCACGTCATTCTTCTTTAATGAAGTTACTACTTTTGGTAAATGTAGAAAACACTCTTTTAGCTATGGTAAGCAGCTCGTCTGAATGGGCACTCTGAAGTCACTATTCGATCAGTTTTCACTTGCCTTTTCCCAATCTGTTCCTTTATCTTCCTCTATGGTATTCATTTTCGAAACTATCATAACTGTCTTTCCTTCAGTTCAAGTGACTATTCTGGAGGGTACTATGCCTTACATACTGTAGTGTGCCATGTTGACCAATGTTGTCCGACATTTTGTCTTTTAGCCTATGGGTAGCCTTTGTATTTTCTCTGTATAGAGTCGGATACATAATTGTTAGCTTTATCATTATTGCTAAGTTTGTTTTTAAGTTTGATGAGGTATTCTTAATGTTCTTAATTCCTATAAATATAACCGTGGACCTTAGCGACATTACATTTGGCTCCAGACAGTATGATATTCTATTCAAAAGCTTTTATTTCCCAATAAAGTCTGAGCTGCTTATTCTAGTTTTTAAGAAACCAATAATTTTTAAAATGGAGGCCATTTCTATGATAAGGGGATTGCACTGTACATTAGGTCTGAGTAATTTACTGCTATTATGATGATTGTATGTTGCTTATTTGGAGAAACAGGAAACCTATCATCTTTAGAAAAGTAACTGATTTGATTTGACTTGGAATAGCTATTCTCAGCTAAGAACTGGTGCTCCGAAAAGGAACACAACTGACCATAAATGAAACCATTTCTGGTACAACCTAGGAACATAAATGGTGGGCTATCTTCAAATCTGCATTCTTTGATATAGACTTAACAGTTGCATCTTTGCTTGGACCGGATAGATCTGTCACTTGCTATTCCCCCCCCCCCCCCCCCCGGCAAAAAAAAAAAAAAAACCCTTTTGGCTGATATAGTTGACAGTAAGAATAATAATGAGAAACTATCTCCCTCATTCATGTTTTCCTGAAAATAAAATAACTAATTTAATTTTCCGTCCTGTGATATTAAAACACTGAACCCTGATGCTTATGGAAGTGTACACCAAAACTATTTTTTTTTTCTTTTAAACAGCTGATATCTTAGGTCCTAAATTGTCTGTTAGTTTTTACAAGTTGCCAAGAAGGGATCATTTTGCCCTTGCTGGATAACTAGTAATAATACTACACTACATAAATATTACTGTGGTTGCTCATTACTGCCCAATTTCCATAATGTCTTTTAGGAAAACGTCTAAATAGGTATGCTGAGGGTAATCATCTGTTCCTTAGTTTGTAGTTTGGCCTTGGAGCATGTAATGTCTTTATTACAATTTCCAATGCTTCATTGTGGCCGGGAAGTTTGTATAGATTGGCTTTGATATTGGCGCTGCCTTTGACACTGTTCTTAAATTTAAACAGATGGAAGTATTAGGGTAAAATTCTTAGCGTCATTAATGAAATCTTGAGTAATAAATTGTAAGGAGTAGTTGTTGATGGGCACCATAGTGATTATAGGAAGGTGATTCTGATGTTCCTCAGGGCAATGTTTTAGCCCATTATTTTCATGTTATATACTCATAAATTTGTGCATACTTTGCATCAATTCCGCCACCTAAATGTAGACCTGTGGTTGCTGAATCCTTTGATACAGATCTAAATACTAGTACATGGTGCAAATATGGGGGATAGCAATTATCCCTAAAAACTTAAATAATAATTACAAGTACACTGGCTATAACAAATAGACAAAGGACAGTGGCTTCTCAACATCCATATCTTTGCATTGACAATATCTCTTTAACCATATAAAACTCATTTAATATTTTCAGTGATTCTTGACTGGCATTTCCCTTTTGAGAAATATATCCATTTTGTTTCTTCTTCAACTGCTCAAAAAAATTGATATACTGAGAAGGAATTAGAAGATTTTGGTATTCAACCTGTCTTGAAGAAAGGTTTCAGTCTTATTCTACCCTGTTTTGAGTATTGTTTTGCTGTTTGGTCATCAGCTGCTGAATCCCAACTAGGAATCTACCAAATTCCTTATCTCTGATCCACATTGACATTAACATTCAGTTAGTTCTTTGTGCATGATGTATAAGATTTTCCATAATCCTGACCATCCTGCACTTTGTACTTTATTTGAGGTTAAATCTAACAGTCTTCCCTTCTCCATTATAATGCTTAATTAAATACAGAATTTTAAAAGATTAATTCCAGATGTGACCAGATTGTGGAGGTATCTTCCCTATCTGGGTGTTGAAACAGCAGAATATCAAAAATTTTAAACAATTTTTATTTTTCCTAACATACTCACCGAGAACTACTTTCCATAGGAGTCACTTGGTGACCTCTCAATCTCGACCAAGATTTTCCCGCGTTACCCCCCTATCCCGCTCCATATAGTTTCTACCCCCGCCGTCAGGATACGCCCTGAGGGCAGGATCAGGGCAGGTCACTGCCTTCCCGGGTCAGCATCGTCATTAAGTTCGACGTTTAGCCCAACTCGGCAATGGAAGGATGGCACTCGGGGACGGACGGGAGGGCCATTACCCGGAAAGTAGTTCTCGGTGAGTATGTTAGGAAAAATAAAAATTGTTTAAAATTTTTGATTTGTTCCGACACAATATACTCACCGAGAACTACTTTCCATAGGAGACTTACACCTTAGGAGGCGGGAGAGCCATTCTGCCACTTGGTCTGGCACATAGTGCCTGGAGGGCTAAGGAATGCGGGGTCTATCAGAGAGCGGATAGAGGGTAACTGCGGAACCTTACGCTTATTATTTAAGACTCACCTCTTAACATCTTCTCTACTGAATCTTCTCCTGAAGAAGTAGGGACGAGTCTATTCAACGTTGGGGACGTCTTCTAGCCTACCGCTACACAGCTTGAAGGGCAGCGATGACTGTCCCAATGGAGAATCCATCCAAAGACTTTCTTGAATAGTCCTTGAGATAGTGGGCAGTGAAGGTCGACTGGTGCGACCAAGTGCCGGCCTGTAGGATCTGCCCCACTGCCATGTTTCTCTCAAAGGCCAAGGAAGTGCTCAGGCCTCTGATGTCATGGGGGCGGGGAGTGCCTGGCACTGCCATCTTGTCCTCTTCATAAGTCCTAGTGATGACTTGTCTCAGCCAGAAGGAAATAGTGTTCTTGGAGACTTGCTTCTTATTAACACCTGAAGAGACGAAGAGGTTCTTGGCACCTGGCCGGAGATGAGCCGTCCTTTCCAGGTACTTCCTGAGCGTCCTGACTGGGCATAACTTCAGGTCTTCCGTATTGCCTGTCTTGGGAATGGCCGGAATTGAGAAACCTTCAAACCTCGGGTCCCAGACTGCTGGGTTCTGAGTCTTCGCTACAAAGGAGGGTACGAACTTGAAGGATACCTCCCTCCACCCTTTGGAGTGTGCCACGTCGTAGGACAGACCATGGATCTCACCTACTCTCTTAGCTGAAGCCAAGGCTAGCAAGAAGACGGTCTTGAGGGTGAGGTCTTTGTCCCCGATATCTTTGAGGGGTTCAAAGGGAGGACGACACAGCATTTTCAGAACCTTGGCCAGGTCCCATCTGGGCACTCTCCTGGCTTGAGGAGGACAGGACTGCTCGAAACTTCTAATCAGCATCGGTATGTGTCTCGAGGTCCCCAGGTCGATGCCTTTTAGGAGAAAGACTTGGCCTAAGGCTGCCCGTACTCCTTTAATAGCTGGGATTGACATCCCTATTTCATCCCTAAGGTACACGAGAAAGTCCGCTATGTCAGGGACCGAAGCTTTAAGAGGTCTTATGTGTTTTGCCGAGCACCACTTCGTAAAGGCGGCCCACTTCGCCTGGTAGACCACGGTAGAGGATTTCCTTAGGTATAGGGACATCCTCTTAGCTGTGGAGGAGGAGTACCCCTCCTTCTTCAGGAGCCGCTCGATAGTCTCCAGGCGTGAAGGCGAAGAGAGAGAGGGTTGTCGTGGAACTTGAGGAAGTGAGGTTGACTCAGCAGATCTGGCCTGGGGGGCAGAGGCCAAGGCGGTTGGCTTGCCAGGTCTTTTAGATCCGCGAACCACTCTCTCTCCGGCCACCAGGGCGCTACCAAAGTCATCCTTAGGTTTTGGGAGGCTCTTACTCTGTTGAGCACCTGCCTTAACAGCGTGAAGGGGGGAAAGGCATATACGTCCAGGTTGTCCCACTTGTGCTGGAAGGCGTCTTCTAGGGCTGCTCCTTGGTCTGGCACCGGGGAGCAATAGACCGGTAGCTTGGCGTTAAGCTTTGTTGCGAAGAGGTCCATCACCGGGGAGCCCCAGCGTTGAACGATGAGTCTGGCCACTTCCGGGTGTAGGGACCACTCCGTCCCTACTATCTGACCCATTCTGCTGAGGCCGTCGGCTAGCACGTTTCTTTTCTCGGGGATGAATCTTGCTAGTAGTACCACCTGGTGCTCGTCCGCCCAATGCAGGATGTTTATGGTGAGGTCGCACAGTTCTTTCGATCTCATGCCGCCTTGCTTCTTTATGTAGGCTACCACCGTGGCGTTGTCGCACATTAGGGCCACGGTGTTTCCCTTCAACCGACTTGCAAAGTGCAGACATGCCTTCTGTACTGCTTTTAGCTCCAGGACGTTGATGTGGAGATGTCTTTCGGTCTCCGACCAGGTACCGCTTGCTGTTTCCTCCCGCAGGTGGGCTCCCCACCCTAGGCTGGAGGCGTCTGTGAACAGGAGAAACTCGGGGGGACAGGACCCGAGGGGCATCCCCTTGAGGGAGTTCGACTGGCAGCGCCACCATTCTAAGGCTGCTCTCGTGTCCGGAAGGACCGGAATCAACGCTTTCTGAGAGCCTGTCTGGGACCATAGGCCCTTGAGGTTCCATTGTACGGGTCTGAGCCGTATCTTCCCTTGGGGAACCAGTTTCTCTAATGAGACCAGGTGACCTATCAGCCTCTGCCAGTCTTTCGCCCTCCTGGAATGCTCCGACAGGAACGGCTGAATGATTTTGATGAGGTTCTGTATCCTGTCTTCCGAGGGGAAGGCCTTCCCCTGCACGGTGTCCAACGTTATACCCAAGTACCCCATTCTGTTGGATGGAGTTAGGTTCGATTTTTCCAGGTTGATAATGATTCCCAGATTCCTGCAGATTTGGAGGAGGTCCTTCCCTTGCTCTTCCAAGAGGGCCTTTGAGCCGGAAAGGAGCAACCAGTCGTCCAGGTATCTGATGAGACGGATACCCCGTTCGTGAGCCCATACTGAGACCGTCGCGAAGACCCTCGTGAACACTTGAGGGGCCGTCGACAGGCCGAAGCAAAGGGTCCTGAACTGCAGGATCTGGGAGCCCCATTTCACCCGGAGGAACTTCCGACTCGACGGGTGGACAGGGATCTGGAAATACGCGTCCTTGAGGTCGATCGTCATCATGAAATCCTTCTCCCTCAAGGACATCAGGACGGATTTTGGGGTGTCCATCTTGAAGTTCGTCTTCTTGACGAACTTGTTGAGGGCCGACAGGTCTATCACTGGCCTCCACCAGGAACAGGCGGCTGTAGAAGCCTGGCCCTGGGAGAAGGACTTCTTCCATGGCTCCCTTCTCTAACATGGAGGAAACTTCTTTTTGAAGGGTGGCCCTTTTCAACGGGTCCCTGGGAGCCAACCATTCTGTCCGGGTGGCTGGAATAAGAGGGGGTGGATCCGCTATGAAGGGGACCCTGTAGCCTTCTTTCAGGACGGACACCGTCCAAGCATCCGCCCCATGCGTTTTCCATGCTTGCCAATGAGGTCTGAGGCATCCCCCAACCCGAGGCTTGGGCGGGAGTAGGGGGCCTCTCCCTCTACCTTCTCCTAGAGGGGCGGCCTGATCTGCCTCTCTTCGAGGCGGAGTAACCCGACCTGAAGGAGCTGGCAGAAGCTGGAGCTCCCCTGCGGGAGGGCTGAGGAGTTGTTGTCCAGGAGGAGGAAGGGGCGTCCCTCCTCGAAGAGCTGGGGGCGGCCTGAGGAGTCACGGCACTATCCGAGACTGATCTCCTGTAAGGAGGCCTTCTGGAGGATGTTTGTCTGGGGGCGTTGGTCTCTCTCCTCTTGGACACCTTCTCCATTAGCACTTCTAGCTCCTTCAGAGGAAACAGCGACTCACCCCCTAGGGGTAGGCTACGCACCACTCGGGCCTCTCTGTCCGGGATTTTCCTTGCCAACTTAGAAAGCACTGTGTTCCGTTTCCTAAGCACCCAGTTGGCCGTCAAGGAGAGTGCTTGGTAAGCCATAAACTTGAGGGCTTTCCCCCCGGAGGTGAGAAGGTCCGTCAGGAGACTCTGTTGCTCAGGATCGTCGGGGTCTGTGGAGGCTCGTACATTCACCAACGTGGAGGCCCACCAGTCCAGCCATGAGGAGACGTTCACAAGATCCCTTGACATCTCCTCCATCATGGCGGCTTCAGTGGGTGAGAAGGAAACAGGGGCTGAAGAGGCCCTTTCGTCCGAGCCGCCTTGTCCCAGGATGTCCAAGGCCGGGTCCACCCTACAGGGACCTGGGCGCCATCCATCCGGAATATATACCTTGCCCTGTGGCTTGAGACCTTGGAGGAGTTTGGAGGCACTCTGGGACTTGGGGGCCTCCGCACTGCTGGCCACCAATTTATCTATGTATTATTGTCCCAGTACTAGGTCTGGGGCGAGAGGAAGGGCCAGGGAGGACTTCGGCAGGGCGTCGCGGTGAGTGTATCTCAGGAGGCTCGACCTCCAGGCATTCACCTTAGGCGCCGAGGGTTCTGGAATCCCATGGAGCCTCCTGATGAGACCTACCACCCTTCTGTAGGCGGAGTCCTCCAACGGGGAAGCCTCGCCTCCGTCGGCCGAGGCCTCGTCCTGGCGTGGGGGCGCTGTGCTTGGACGGTAGACAGGGCGTTCTCCTCTTGGTTCCAGGGAGGTCGACCCGTAACCGTAGGGCGCTCCGTACGCGGGTGGATCTCGCCGTAGGGTGGGAGCCACCGGCTCCGGGAGGACCTTCGGCTGCCCCAAGGCTCTGGAAGCGGAGGACACGGTCCCGGTGGGATGACCCGACCACGGGAACCGGTCCTTCCTGCTCGATGACCGCCCCAGCTGGGCTGGTTCGGTCGGGCTGCCTTCTCGGAAGCGCGTTTCCCCCCGCTGGGCGGGGTGAACCGGAGGCCTCGAGGACTTATGCTTAAGAGCGAGGTCCTTCCTGCGTGGCAGGTCGAGCGGTTCTAGGCTGTGCGTAGGGAGCGACAACCTAGAGGCTCGTTCACTGGACCGAGAGTCTGGAGAGCGGAGCCTTCTGGACTCTCCTGAAGGGACGTAGACCCATTCGCCGCCGGGAGAGGCATCCCTCCTGTACTTACGGGAGTGAGAGCGGGGGCGCTTCCTGCTGTGCCGCGACCTTGACCTGGAGCGGGAACGATCGCTTTTGGCCCGCTCTCTCTTCCTGTGTCGTTTCTCCCTGAGTTCTCCCCCGGAGGATGAATCCACCTCTGAAGAGTCTGAGGGCGCCACGTTCCTCGCGTAACGGCTGCTCGAGTGATACGCGGGGGAAGCTCTTCGCCGTCGGTCGTCCGAGACAGGATGTTGGAGGAAGTCTTCGGGAACTGCTGTAGAGATCGAGGGCACTGTGTCTACTCTATCCCTGCTAGGAGGCCAGGGGCCCAGGGACACGTCCATCCTTAGCGGTGACCTCCCCGGAGTCTTCGGCAATTTCCACCCGAAAGCATCGCTACTCGGGCGGCGAACTCTAGCGTGGTTGTCCTCTGGAGGGGGAGAGCCAGACGCACCGGCCCACGAGGGCGGAGGGGACTCCGATATAGCAACACTGCCCCATACTGGGTCTTCCGAGGAAGTGTGATCCCCTGCCACGTGGCCCGATTCACCCGAAGCACTAGCGGCCCTTCCGTTCTCTCCAGAGGGGCCAGCCCTTGGTTCCTCCCTCACACTGGGTTCACCGGGGAGAACGCTATGGCTAACTATAACACTGGGGGCTTGGTGCCCACTCCTCTGCGAAGGAGACGGAGAGGCCGAGGCTTCGTCGGACCGATCACTGACCGACGGTAAAGAGGACACGCCACTCACTTTCTTGGGGGAACGCTTAGACGACTTCTTCTTCTTGGTACTGTATCGTACCTACTGTATGCCGTCCCAACTTACGCACTCCGGACACGTGTCCGAGGAGGAGCAAACTTTACCCCTGCACGTGGAACAAAGGGAATGAGGGTCCACTTCTGGCTTAGAGAGGAAAGCCCCACACGACTTTCCGGCTCTAGGACCAGGGCAACGACGCACATGCTCCATCGTTCGCACACGAAGGGCCAACACTATCGAGTTACAAGTACACTGGATATACGCAAGGGGGACGTACTGAAACACTTGCGAATAATGCACTACGCAGAAAAACACAAGTTCCCACACTGGAAACACGTGGAATCACAACGCGCCAAAGGATCGAGAGAGCGAGAGAGTGAGATGTTTCACATCTCACGACCAAGAACTTAATGACGATGCTGACCCGGGAAGGCAGTGACCTGCCCTGATCCTGCCCTCAGGGCGTATCCTGGCGGCGGGGGTAGAAACTATATGGAGCGGGATAGGGGGGTAACGCGGGAAAATCTTGGTCGAGATTGAGAGGTCACCAAGTGACTCCTATGGAAAGTAGTTCTCGGTGAGTATATTGTGTCGGAACAATCAGAAATTAAAAAATGTTGTAATATTCTTTCTGTTGAACAGGATGACAGATGTCTCATTTCACAGTTTATACGTGACTGATCTATGTTAATGTTTATTACTGATCTTAACATATTTTACAAGTTTTTATTATATTTGATACATAGCTTATTCCATTTTCTGCAATTTCTCCACGCAAAAGTTCTGCTTTTCCTATTGGGGACCTGGGGCTTGTAGTATCCTGCTTTTCCTTTGAGGGTTGTGGCTTGGTTAATAATAATAATAATAATAATAATAATAATAATAATAATAATAATAATAATAATAATAATGATAATAATAATAATAATAAAAATAATAATAATAATGATAATAAAAATAATAAAAAAATAAAAATAATAATAATAATAATCATAATAATAATAATAATAATAATAATTCTGCTTTTCCTGTTGGGGACATTGGGCTTGTAGTATCCTGCTTTTCCCATGAGGTTTGTGGCTTGGTTAATAATAATAATAATAATAATAATAATAATAATAATAATAATAATAATATTTCATTCGAGTCACAGACAGGATAAAAAAAGAGGAAAAGTCAATCTTTTGTTGTCTGAAAATCTTTTCAAAAATATTTAGGCACTCATCCTGGAGAGGGCTTGTGATGAAATATTCAATTTCAAAAAAATAAATCCGACTTCTCTTTTCGCCGAAATATTTGAGAGGAACTTTATAAGCTCTTCCATTAACTAACGGTTAGTTATGTGTTTGTGTGTGAGAGACCTTTCGATAAATTACGAGAAATTTACGGTTTTGGATATAGAAAATAAAAGGCTATTAAAGGACAGGACTATCAACATTTTAACGGCCGGGGAAAATTTATTCTTGAGAGAGAGAGAGAGAGAGAGAGAGAGAGAGAGAGAGAGAGAGAGAGAGAGAGAGAGAGAGAGAGAGAGAGAGAGAGAGTCTTAAATAAGAAATGGCCCGGCAAATGAAAACTAATTCCTTATTCTTATTCATTTTCTCTGTCGTATATCTTCACTCTTTTGTCTTCAGTACCGACTATAAGTCAGCCTTTCACGCAGTAACTTACTTTGTGATTTACAATATAAAGTACTGTGAGCGACAACAAATACACCTCGAGAACTTCTACTTTAATTTCTGAGATCAAATTTAACTGCAGAGCACTATTTCAATTCCTAAGACGGATATTTAGTACATAACCTTTTGATGTAGATATGAATCAAAGTACTTAACACTGATGTCTTCTATTTATCAATATATTAACGCACATCATAACTAAAAGGGCACTCATTAGAGCACAGACCTCCGCCGCAGCAGTTTATTTCTCAACCTTGACCTTTGACCTTAACATGTATTAATTGGAGTGGACTTTTATACACTCAAATAAGAATCAAGTTTGAAGTCTCTGTGAAAAATGATGTCCAAACATATGGCTGATTACGTGAATTTGACATTTTGCTTGACCGTGACCTTGACCGTTGACCTTGACCTTGCAAAATTTAATCATTTACAGCTTTGTACATAACAGTTAATCACTGCAAGTTTCATTATTCTACGATTAAAATTGTAGCCAGGAAGATGTTCACAAACAAACAAACAGGGGATAAAACATAACCTCCTTCCAACTTTGTTGGCGGAGGTAATTACAATCAAATGGGCTAATCTCTAGTTTGTCATCATACCTAATATAGAAATGCATAAAGACTTCAGTCAAAAGAATTAATATTTGGTATAACACGAAAGCAATCATACGCCTCATAACTTAGGCCATGTCAAACCTTTGCGAGCAAATATTTTGATCTATTGTAAGCTAGTACAGAAAAAAAAAATCTCCAATGAAACGTATATTGTCGAAAAATAAATTGACAATAAATATTAAATTTCATAACATTAAAATCTAATATGAGAAAGATTTTAACGACGACAAATTGTTAAATAGTCGTCAGTAACCAACTAAAGCTGATCATGTGAAGAAATAATGATTAAGCTTACTCAGATTAAAGGTATTGTTCATTCGGTCTTCAAGTATTTTGTTAAAACCCGTGTAGAAAGAAGAAGGTCTCATCTTTGTAAGCGGAGGAGGAGAAGCTTGATCTTTGCATAGTCCTTTGATTCTTCTTCTTCTTTGTCTGCATCTTTTCCCACTTTTATGTGGGGTCGATGTTTCTGGCCAACGTTCTAAATCTACCTACCTACCATCGCAATCTAATGATTATGACCACAATTCAAAGGATAGATTTTTGTCTCGTATATGAGCTAATACAAGACTCTAAAGGACCTGTATGTACATCACCATCACAGTCTTAAGGACTCATATTTTGATCATTGCTCAAAATACTGTTTATATGGATAATCGTCACGAGCAGATGGAATAATTTACGATTTGAAGACTTGTCGAGGAACAAAATTTACAGATTGACCTTTTCTTAACTCTCATCTTGTCTGGTAGAAGAACGCCAGATGAAGGATCAATTTCTGTTTTTATCTCAATTTTTAAAGAGGCTACTAATAAATATCAAATATCAATATTTCATAGATCTAAATATAGTGTTTCACAATTATTCATGAAACATATACCTTTTTATCTTTCAATATTTAAATAAAACAAAAATGGGATGCAAAATCTCAATCACAAGTGGTAAAATTCCATAAAGAATATCGAAACAAGCCCTTCATGATTTTATTTAGCATTAACAAAAAGAAAAACCAACAAGCACAGGGGAAGACATGACCTCCGAGCGGATGTAAAAAATATGGTACTGGAAAATAACCCTAAAATATCGTTGTGGGCAACATGTTTCTAAGTACCTTTTAATATTCATGAAATGAACAAGAAGAAAAAAGTTAAGGGGATGGATCCACTTGCACATATTTGGGATGTGGGGAAGGGGAGTAAGAAGGAGGGGGGAGGGGGGTTAAGATGGCTGTGTGGGGGGTAGGGGAGGGTTAAAAGTAGTGGAGGAAGCTTTCCATTAACAAAAATCCCCCGGAGCCTTGTGGGGCAAATCCTTGCCATTCCAATATTGCTACATTACGCTCTTTTTTTTCTTTCTCCCTCACTTATTTTTTCCTCCAAGAAAGTCTTCTTCCTTTGCCTCATCTTCCTCAACCATTCGATATTGCTGCACTTGAATATTTAGAGGTAAATTACATTTTGGAATCATGTATGAGATCATGGGAATGCCTTTCCTCCAAAGGGGCTCTTTCTCTGAGTCAGATTTTTGTATGTTGAAAGGCTTTTCTATCGTTCTCTTGCTTTCTTTAAATAATACAGAGAAAATACAGCATAAATAAATGATAAAGAAGGGAGCAGATGTTTTATATATAAATATATATATATATATATATATATATATATATATATATATATACATATATATACACATATATTTATATATATAAATATATATATATATATATATATATATATATATATATATATATATATATATATATTCTGGAAGAGACTCGACAGATGAAAGATCAATTTCTGCTTTTTATCTCAATTTTTAAAGAGGCTACAAATAAATATCAAATATCAATGTTTCATAGATCTGAATATAGTTTTCCCCAATTATTCATGAAAGATATATCTTTTTAAATTTCAGTATTAAAATAAAACATAAAAATGGGATGCAAAATCTCTCTAAAAAAAGATGAAATTTACAAGTGGGAAAATTCCATAAAGAATATCGAAACAAGCCCTTCATGATTTTATTTAGCATTAACAAAAAGAAAAACCAACAAGCACAGGGGAAGACATGACCTCCGAGCGGATGTAAAAAATATGGTACTGGAAAATAACCCTAAAATATCGTTGTGGGCAACATGTTTCTAAGTACCTTTTAATATTCATGAAATGAACAAGAAGAAAAAAGTTAAGGTGATGGATCCACTTGCACATATTTGGGATGTGGGGAAGGGGAGTAAGAAGGAGGGGGGAGGGGGGTTAAGATGGCTGTGTGGGGGGTAGGGGAGGGTTAAAAGTAGTGGAGGAAGCTTTCCATTAACAAAAATCCCCCGGAGCCTTGTGGGGCAAATCCTTGCCATTCCAATACTGCTACATTACGCTCTTTTTTTTCTTTCTCCCTCACTTATTTTTTTCCTCCAAGAAAGTCTTCTTCCTTTGCCTCATCTCCCTCAACCATTCGATATTGCTGCACTTGAATATTTAGAGGTAAATTACATTTTGGTATCATGTATGAGATCATGGGAATGTCTTTCCTCCAAAGCGGGGCTCTTTCTCTGAGTCAGATTTTTGTGTGTTGAAAGGCTTTTCTATCGTTCTCTTGCTTTCTTTAAATAATACAGAGAAAATACAGCATAAATCATACATATGCATATATACATTTATATATATACAACATTAATATCATAAACATATAATTATGTACTGTATATATCAATACTTATATCTAGCATATGTATGTATGTATATGTGTATATATATATATATATATATATATATATATATATATATATATGTATGTGTATATATATGTATGTGTATATACATGTATGTGTGTATATATGTATATATGTATATGTATGTGTATCTGTATGTATATATATATATATATATATATATATATATATATATATATTTGTATGTTTGTGTATGTTTTGCTTATGTATTTATATAGATAAGGCTACCGTGTTTTCATATAAATAAACTGTACTGAAAGTAAAAAAGAAAAAACAAGAATATACCCGCCACTAGAAATGACCCTTTTTGGCAGGTGTCTAATGAGCTTGGGGACTCCTCCTACTTAACACCTGACTCAAGCCCAGGTAGCTGGTAAGGGAGTGTCATTGTTCTCTAAATCTCTATATGTATGTTCGTACTTTTGCTTTCCCTATAAAATGTAAAGAAACCTCTCTCAATAAATCAGTCCTCTGAAGAAGTACCACGAAACTAGTCAGGACTTAAGAAGCGTATATCTCGTATTTTCACTTTCCCTGTGGTTCTTCTGCATCTAAGCATCACGTTTTCCTGTGATTTTTATGCATATATATATATATATATATATATATATATATATATATATATATATATATATATATATATATATATATATATAGATTCCACTCAAAACATTACTGATCCAGAAAGTACAAATGACCTAGGTTTGTAATTCACCATATTCCCAAAAAGAGTAGGATTGCACAGAGAACAGCCATGAATTCTTTGACAGAGGAAAGGATTCCTAAATTATGGATGATTCTCTTTTTCTTTAGACCTAAAGCAGCTACACATGTCAGGCATTTATAAAAGGATGGTCTTTCTTGATAGTAAAAGGTGCAAATTACATCAAAGCAATAGCATTCGTTAGTGGCTTGAGAGTTGAATACAGTGGGACCATTTGGTGGAACAAATTTTATGTAAATGATATATGTGCCTACAGGATATATGTGTCTGTGTCCGAGATTATCAGCAATCAAACATTTACTCTCATAGTATGGGAGGAAATGAAAATAAAATTTTCTTACAACTTCCCGTAAGGTTAAAATCACTACACGGTTTGGGACCATTGTTTTCATTCTCATATCTTTACTGTTGTAGCAAATAAAAGGATATATATATATATATATATATATATATATATATATATATATATATATATATATATATATATATATATATTACGGTTTTCAATGGGTAAGAGAGGAACATAAATGTGATGTAACTGGTCGGTTTCACTACGGAAGGCTGGATATTGTTATAGATAGTAAGATAAAAATAAATCAAAAATTTTAAGTAATTTTTATTTTTCCTAACATACTTACCGAGAATTACTTCCTTAGGAGAGTCACTTGGTGACCTCTTTCTCGACCATTTTTGGCGCCGATATCCCTCACCCCGTACTCCATACAGGCCTACCCCCGCCGCCACAGAATGCGCCCCGAGGGCAGGATTAGGTCAGGTCACTGCCTCTCTGGGCGATTCTCCTCATTCAGTCCGCCGTATAGCCCAACTTGGCAATGGAAGGATGGCACTCGGGGACGGAAGGGAGGGCCATTACCCGGAAGTAATTCTCGGTAAGTATGTTAGGAAAAATAAAAATTACTTAAAATTTTTGATTTGTTCCAACACGAATACTTACCCTCGAATTACTTCCTTAGGAGACTTATACTTTAGGAGGCGGGAGTGCTATTCTGACAATTGACTAGGCACGTAGGGCCTAGAGGGCTATGGAATGCGGGGGCCTATCAGAGTACGGGAGTGAGGGTAACTGCGCCACCTTACGCTATTACCTAAGATTTTACCTCTTAAAAATTCTTCTGACGATTTTCTCCGGATGTAGTCGCGAAGAATGTGTTCATCGTTGGGTACAGCCTCTGGCCTTACCGCTACACAGCCCGGAGGGCGGCCATGACTGTCCCAATGGAGAACCTGTCCAAGGATTTCCTTGAATAACCCTTGAGGTAGTGGGCAGTAAAGTTTGACTGGTGCGACCAAGTACCTGTCTGTAGGATCTGCCTCACCACCATGTTTCTCTCAAAGGGCAAGGGGGTGCTCAGACCCCTGATGTCATGGGTCCGGGGAGTGCCTGGCACTGCCATTTTATCCTCTTCATAGGTTCTAGCGATGCCTTGTCTCAGCCAGCAGGAAATGGTGTTCTCGGGAACTTGCTTCCTTTTAACACCTGTGGAAACGAAGAGGTTCCTGATACCTGGTCGGAGTGAGAGAAGTCGAATGACAAACCATGTATCTTTCCCACTCTCTTATCGGACGCCAAGCCCAGCAAGAAGACGGCCTTGAGGGTGAGATCTTTGTTCACGATATCTTTCAAGTGTTCAAAGTGGGAGCGACACATCATCTTCCGGACCTTGCCTAAATCCCACTGGGGCACCTTTCCCGCCTGAGGGGGGTAAGACTGCTCGAAGCTTTGACAAGCAACGTTATGTGTCTCGAGGCCCCCAGGACGATGCCCTTCCGGAGGAAGACTTGGCCTAAGGCAGCCCGAACCCCTTTTTATGGCTGGGATTAACCTCTCCACTTTGTCCTTGAGAAACACCAGAAAAACTGCCATGTCTGGGACAGAGGCCTTAAGAGGTCTAATGAACCTCTCAGCGCACCACTTCGCGACGGAGGTCCATTTTGTTTGGAAGACCGCGGGTGGCGGCTTCTCAGGAATAGAGACATTCTCTTAGCCGTGGAGGAAGAATATCTTTCTTTCTTCAGGAGCAGCTCTTAGTCTTCAGTCGTGAAGACGTAGGGAGAGAGGCCTGCCGAGGAGCTTGAGAAAGTGAGGCTGGTGCAGAAGGTCTGACCTGACGGACAGAGGCCACGGCGGTTGACTCGATAGGTCTTTTAGGTCCGCGAACTACTCTCTCTGTCTAGCCACCAGGGCGCTACCAAAGTCATCTGTAGGCTTCGAGCCACCTTTATTCTGCTGAGCCCATGTCTTATCAGCGTGAAAAGGGGGAAAAAACGTACACATCCAGATTGTCCCACTTGTGCTGAAAAGAGTCTTCTAAGGAAGCTTTCGGGGTCTGGTACAGGGGGGCAATAGACTGGGAGTTGGGCGTTGAGGTTGTTGCAAGGCGGTCAACCACCGGGGAGCCCCATCGTTGAATGATGAGCTTGGCTATTCCTGGGGGAAGGGACCATTTTGTCCCTACTATGTGGCCCATTCTGCTGAGGCCGTCGGCCAGGACGATTTACTTTCCGGGAAAGAACCTTGCTAACATCACCCCTTGATTCCCTATCACTCAGTCTAGATTTTCTATGGTGAGATCGCCCAACTCCTTCGATTACAAGTACCCTGCTTGTTTATGTATGCCATTACCGTGGTGTTGTCGCTCATCCACGCCACGGAATTCCCCTTTAGCAGACTTGCGAAGTGTAGGTACGCCTTCTGGACTACTTCCAACTCCAGGACATTGTGTGGAGTTGTCTCTCCCCTTCCAACCAGGTCTCTCGTGCCGCTTCGTCGAGGGGAAGGGCTCCCCATCTCTGGTTGGAGGCGTTTGTGAACAGTAGGAACGGCTGACTAATGAGCCTGAGGTGTCATATCTTATTCTCCGAAGGGAAAAATTCTCCCCGAAAAAAGGTCTAATGTTATTCCCCAGTAGTTCATTCCGGTGGAAGGGGATAGATTTTTCTACTTCGGGTTGATTCAGTTCCCCAGATCCTTGCCAAACTGGAGGAGACTTCTCCCTTGTTCCTCCAAGAGGACCTTTGAGGCGGGAAGAAGCCACCAGCCGTCCAGGTATCTGCTAAGGCGTATGCCTCGTTCGTGGGCCCCCCCTGCGACAGCCGTGGGGACTCTCACGAACACTTTGGGCGTTGTTGACAGACCAAAGAAAAAGGGGGTCCTGAATTGCAGGAACTGGGAACCCTATTTCACCCGGAGGAACCTCCGACCCGAGGTGTGGACCGGAATCTGGAAGTATGCGTCCTTGGGGTCGATGGTATTCTACAATCTTTCTCCCTCAAGGACAGCAGGACCAAGTTCTGCGTGTCCATTTAGAAGTCCGTCATCTTGACGAACCTGTTGAGAGCTGACAGATCTATAACCGGTCTCCACCCCCCGGTAGACTGTAGACACCTGGCCCTGGGAGAAGAACTTCTTCCATGGTACCCTTCTCTAGCATGGACAACACCTCCTCTTGAAGGGCGGTCCTCTTTAACGGGTCTTTAGGATCTAGCCATCCATCCGGTTGGCCGGAAAAGGCGTGGGTGGTTCCGTTAGGAATGGAAGTCCGTAGCCCTTCTTTAGTAAGGACACTGTCCAAGGTTCCGCTCCTTGAGCCCTCCATGCTTGCCAATGACGCCTGAGTCATCCTCCAACCCTAAGGTTGGGTGGGGATAGGGAGCCTCCCACTCTTCCCTTCTTCTAGAGGGGCGGCCTGACCTGTCTCCCCTAGAGGCGGGGTAACCCGACCTGAAGGAGCTAGAAGGCGCTGGGGCTCCCCTGTGGAGGGGCTGAGGCGTTGCGGACCAGGAGGAAGAGGGCTTCTCTCCTCGTAGTGCTGGTAGATGCTTGGGGTGTCGCGGCACTATCCGAGACAGATCTCTTCTAGGGTGGTCTCCTAGGAGTCGTAGGTCTGGGGACGTTAGCCTCCTTCTATTTCAAGACCTTCTCCATTATGGTTTCTCGTTCCTTCCGAGGAAACAGAGATTCTCCCCCCAAGGGAAAGCTGCGAATGGGTCGCGTCCCCCTGTCTGGTGCCTTCCAAGCCACTTACGCCAGAACAGTGTTTCGCTTCCAGAACACCCAGTTAGCTGTTAGTGTGAGAGACTGAAATGTCACTAACCTAAGGGTTGAAGGCCTTGCTGGACAGGGTCCTCGGGGTCAAAGGAGGCTTGTACACCTCCCAAAGAGTAAGCCCACCAGTCCAGCCAAGAGGGGACGTTTACTAAGTCCCTCGACATTATCTCCCTCATGGAGGCTCCTGCTGGTGAGAACCAGACTGGGGCTGAAGAGGCTCTACTGTCTGAAAACGCCTTGACTAAGGATGTCCTGCTGACCCCCCTTAAAGGTTGGGGGACCCCGGCAGTGTTGGCCACTACCTTGCCGACATAACCCTGCTCTAGGACTAGACCTCGGGTTAGAGGAAGTGCTAGGGACGTCTTAGGTTGTAAGGAGTCTGCATGATCCTCAAAAAGGCTTGACTTCCCGGAACCTACATCCGTAGCTGCAGGTTCCGGTACCTGTGGTGTCTTCTGCAAAGGCTAACCACTCTCCTATAGACGGAGTCCTCCGTCAGGGAGCGCTCTTCTCCGTCATCCGAGGACCTGGATTTCACCTGCGGGGACGTCCGCACCAGGGGCCTGGGTTACCGCAAGCAACGCTGGTTCAGTGGGGACTCCCGTCGGCCCAAGGCTCTGGGTGCCGAGGATGCGGTTCCCGTGGGCTGGCCCGACAGCGGGAACCGTTCCTTCTGACCCCAAGGCCTCACCAGCCGGGCTGGTTCGGCCAGGCCGCCCGACCAGCAGCGCGTTTCCACCGCTGGGCGGGGTTAACCGGAGGCTTCGGGGACTTACGCTTACCTGTAGAGTCCTTCCTACCGCTTGGTCTCGAGTCGCCGGGTCACCGGGCACTCCCCGGTCGCTTCGGTTCTGGAATCCCAGGCACTCCCTTGCGGTGGTACTGGTCGGTTTCACTACGGAAGGCTGGATATTGTTATAGATAGTAAGATAAAAATAAAAGGGGATTATATACACGAATGGGAAGAACTATTATTGATAGTATCTGATGTAGGTGGATGATGTAAGATATGAATGCTACACGAACATATGAAAAGATTACAAGCGAAAAAGTGAAGAGTATCAGGAACATGAACTGAAAAGGAGATGACAAATGATATTCCTGGGAAGTCTGAACTCTGATTGTCAAAGGAAAACCCCAGTGCAAAGATATCGGATTAAAACGAATATTATCCGGTATCTTGGATCTAGATTTGCAGAAATGAAACATTCTGATGGTGATCTAGTACATTAAAGATATCGTAGTGGGTAATTCAGATCTAGATATGTGAAAAGTAAGCATTATCATGGAGATTGGAATCTGATAAAAATAGGCATTCTGTTTAAAGGTTTAAGGCTCAAAGACCAGTCATGAATGGCAGGGGCAAGGGACAGTAACCTTGCCCTATCGAGCATGATAATGCCCTATAGACTGACCATATATACATATGATAAGCGCCCAAGTACTCTCTCCATACAAGCTACGACTAAGGAGGGCCAGGCAATGGCTGCTGATGACTCGGCAGATAGACCTATAAGCTCCCCCAAAACCCCATCCTTAGCTCACAAGGATGGTGAGGTTGCGGTGACCAGAGAAACTATCCAGTTTGAGCAGGACTCGAACCCCAGTCTGGCGTTCACCAGTCAGGACGTTACCACACTCAGCTTTCATACTAAGAATCCGAAGTCTCTGATAAAAGTTCTCTATTAAGCAACATTACTCTTTCACCTTGTGAAGACTTATCTTTCTTTACTTAGGTTTTAACTTACTGTTTCCTACACATTAAGATTTTTGTTATTTTGTTTATTTGTGCAACAGTTTTTCTCCTAAAAAATATCTTAGGTAGTAAATGTAGATCTGTAAAAAACTCTAACTCTTAAATCATAGCATGAAATACAGCAACCAAAACTGTTATTACTTCTTACATCTCATTGTAATAATACTTTGCAATGCGGCAAATTGATGTACCACAGAAAAAAAGAAGAAATAAAACACCTAAACTGTTAATAATATCGAAACCAGGGCTGAGTTATCTCGCATATAGTTTCTGCATGAAAATGTATGAAACAATATCTGTCACAGCGCTGCGGTATTCCAAAACATAAATTGCCTGCGACTATTTCGATTTCCTGAAACCTGTCACTCCGGAGAAAGCAATTAAAATGTCGGAGAAGTCCGGTAGCGGTGAATACTGCAAATGATAAGAGGACTTGTACATGCTAATGATTAAACTTTGAATTTGATATGACATAGTTATAAGAATATGTTTAATTTGTTTTTACGGTGCTCCTTTATTTTCGTAACATCTAAAAAAACACATTTTGGGGTGTTTTATATTAATTACGGTTCTATTTTGGTGGTTTTAGGTAATAAAAAAGAAATAAATAAAACAGAGGCATTGCAGATAGCAGTTTCTTTGGCTTATTTAGTCTACAGACTAAAACAATAGTAAAAAATTCTTCTTAAAACAAAAAGCATCAAAAGTTATTTTATTTAATTCTCTGTTGTTAAAAAGGTGTTTTTATTAACGCAGCAAATAAAATGAATAAAATGAGATACCAGAGAAAAAAAAATAACTGAGTGCAATGCAGTGCATATGAATCATCTGACCTCGGCAAACGGAAATAAAACATGATAATATATGACATATAACATATAATATATATATGGGTATGTATATTTATATATATATATATATATATATATATATATATATATATTTATATATATGCATATGTATATTATATATATATATATATATATATATATATATATATATATATATATGTATATATATATATATATATATATATATATATATATATATATATATATATATATATATATATATATATATATGTATATCTGTATTCATGACAACATGTTCTCCTTTGTTGATGTGCACTCTCGCGCTTGTTCTATTCCTTGTTAATTGACTTTATATTAAAAGAAGAGAGTTTTGGTATCTTCACTCTTCTTTCGGGGGTAAACCAAATTCACAATATAGTAATGCAACCGCATATCATATATGTGTATGTATGCATGTATGTATGCATGTATAGTTTATGTGCGTCAGTATAGCTGCAACATTGGGACTACAATGCGTTACAAGAATTTATGTAAAAGCATATGCACCATTCCTCATAGAAATGCACTTAGCAATGAGCTTATTGTGTAACTGGTATACGTTCTGTGTGTGTTTGAGAGAGAGAGAGAGAGAGAGAGAGAGAGAGAGAGAGAGAGAGAGAGAGAAATGTGTTGGAAAAAGAACGTTCATCGTTCGCAGTCTGAAGGGTTCTATGACCCGTTGGGAAAACCTGATTAGGAGCCTAATTAACCTACTCTTGTTAAATATGGGGTTTATTTGCGTTCATTAAATCAACAGTATCTAATCACTGCCGCGTTCATTATACCGATGGCATTTCATGCCTGCGATTACAACATACCCTTTGAACTAATAATCAAATATGAGGGGATAAAAGACGAAGGGGGAGGGGGAATTGGGTGGCTGGGAGGGAGGGAAATAAAGGGGATGGAGTTGGTAAATGCAGAGGGAGGGGGGTAAAATAATATAAAAGTTATAAAGGGGAAAGATTGTAAACACAAATGGAAACTTTTTCCCTCTATGCAATATCATTAAAAGCTTAGTTTCTAAAAATAACGAAAAGAAACTTTGCTAAATTACACTGCAGGTTAACCAGACATTACGCATCTTCTAGTTTGAAAGATACTATGTTTAATTTCCCTATCATATGCAATGAAATGCAAATAATGTGTTCGCATAATACATAAACACACACACATATATACATATATATATACACAGTATATGTATATATATACAGTATATATATATATATATATATATATATATATATATATATATATATATATATATATATATATACAGGAGGCGCCACCTGTCGTGGTAACAAAGGAAGAGCCGTCAGATACGGGTGATGGACACTGGCAGTATTGCGAGATTATTCCACACAATCTCAAGCTTGAGTTGAAGGATTTAACCCTTAGTTGAAGGGTTGAACCCCTAGTTGAAGGGTTGAACCCTTAGTTGAAGCGTTGAACCTTTAGATTGAACCTATAGTTGAAGGATTGAACCTATGTTGATTGTCAATTCACGGATTGTAAATTTTGTTATGGCTGTAGGTAAAATTGAAACTCCTTTTACTACTTTTTGTGGGTCTGACAGAAAAATTTTATCTAATGTAAACGGAACTGTTTGTTGATTTACATTTTTATCTTTACTAGAAGTTTCTTCTTTGTTTTATATTTTTTCAATTCTTTGTGGGTCTGACAGAAACATTTTATCTAATATAAACAGAACTGTTTGTTGATTTATTTTCTTATCTTTTCTAGTAGTTTTTTTCTAGGTTTGTTTTTAAAAAAATGTAATTCTGAGTAATTTTGTTAATTATGAGTTTTTAATTTAAAGATTATACGGGATGCATAAAATAAAGTATCTAAACATTAAAAGAAAAAAAAAATTGGGTATGTTATATTGACTTCTATAATGTTACAGGTCGAAATTAAAAGTTTTACGACAAGCTGAGTTTTCATCTGGTACCTGAGCATACATTTCGACATTATCATGGCAGATAAAGGGAAAAATGACACTGCTGGAATGTCACTGGAGGCACAGAAGAAGGCCAAACAGCGGAGGGGAACCGCAAAAAGCAAAACTAACCCGTAAGCTTGATAAGTTTCATGAGTATATGTTAGATCAAATGGCATTAGAAATTTTAGAAGAAAGATATGAGAGTGTTGTTAAGGCTTATGATGAAGTAGAACTAGCTAATGAACAGTATTGCAATTTATTAGATGAGAACAGTATATTGTAAGAACCGGTACCTAACGTCTTACAGCGATATAATGGTCACTAAAACACGAACTCCCATGGAAGGTATGAACGCAGACTTGAAAAAACGCAAGAAAACGTGAAATATATATATACATATTTTTCTTATGAACGACCATAATTTATCTATGAAATAGAAACCAATATCTAATAAAGTATATTGCAAGCTGTCTATTTATGTTTCAAATGGTTTTGTTCCTGTAAATACTAGAGAGAGAGAGAGAGAGAGAGAGAGAGAGAGAGAGAGAGAGAGAGACTATGGGCAAAACCAAGTTGTCATGTTACAAAATGGACCTGAAGAGAATACAGCAAACCAGTATTATTATTACTATTATTATCATTATTATTATTATTATTATTACTACTACTTACTAAGCCACAACCCTAGTTGGAAAAGCAGGATGCTATAAAATCATGGGCTCCAACAGGGAAAATAGCTCAGTGAGGAAAGGAAACAAGGAAAAATAAAATATTACAAGAAGAACAACAATATTGAAATAAATATCACTTGATAAACTATAAAAACTTTAACAAAACAAGGGGAAGAGAAATAATATATAAGGTAGAACAGTGTGCCTGAGTGTCCCCTCAAACAAGAGAACTCTAACCCAAAACAGTGGAAGACCATGGTACAGAGGTTATGGCACTACCCAAGATTAGAGAACAATGGTTTGATTTTGGAGTGTCCTTCTCATAGAAGATTAAACAAATGTCGAAAGCATGAGCAGCTGTGTGTTTTAAACAAGTTTTATTCTATGAAAACAAAAAATAAAACAAGACTTGGAGAATAAAAGCGACACTGGGTATTTATTAGAAAAACGTCGTGCATGTAACCTCTTTAAAAAATGTCCTAACATGTCATGCAATAGATTAAACATCCGTGAAGCAATAGAAGAAATTCTTCCAGCGGGCAAAACATACACCTCGGCCAAAAAATCTTACGTCAGCACAGAACTGGAGGGGGCACTCAGTAAAGCGCAGACCTCCATCGCAGCAGCTTATTTCTCGACCTTTTGCTCGACCTTGACACTGACCTTAACATGTATTAATTAGCGTGGATTTTCATACACTAAAATTTGAACCAATTTTGAATTCTCTGTGACAACGGTGTCCAAACTTATGACTGATTACGTGAAATGGACATATTGCTTGACTGTGACCTTGACCTTTGACCTTGACCTTCCAAAATTTAATAATTTCCAGCTTTATACATAACAGTTAATCCCTGCAAGTTTCATTACGATTAAAATTGTGGGCAGGAAGCTGTTCACAAACAAACAAACACACACACAAATTGGACGAAAACAAAGCCTCCTTCCAACTTCGTTGTCAGAGGTAATGTGTTCGTCAGAATAGATTCAAACTGACCACCAGGTCTCATGCACACAAAGGACCTCACTCCATACTACACTGAAAAAAAAAAAGAATTAGGAAATGTCCGTGGAAGGCGAAACGTCCTCGGTATCGATAAACAGTCTTCAACCAGCATACGTCCCAGAGTACTCTCTCTCTCTCTCTCTCTCTCTCTCTCTCTCTCTCTCTCTGGGGAAGGGGGATTGTAAGGGCCGTTACCCAGCGTATCACAGCGATATTCTGGTCACCAAAACACGACCTCCCGTGAGCGGCATGAAAACGGACTTACAACAAACAGGACAAAGTCGAATATATTTTTGTTTATTCCAGGTACTACGGTACTTTATTTCTAAAAAAAACAAACCAATATCTAACAAAAAAATATTGTAAGCATTCAATTCATGTATTTGTTGCCAATGGTTTTGTTCCTATAAATAATATTCCACGCGTTTACCGGGTCTGTTGAATTGTAATCGTGTTCCCTTCCGACGTGAATATTTCCTGTTACCTTTCCAATAGGAAGAATTCGATTTATGTCAGATTTCTGTGTAAATAATCTAGTAGGTACCAATGACACTTCCAGTCCAAACCATGATCAGCATATATATATATATATATATATATATATATATATATATATATATATATATATATATACATATATATATATATATATATATATATATATATATATATATATATATATATATATATGTATGTATGTATGTATGGATGTGTGTGTGTAGATATCACGGCATACAAGACGTGATGAGCCCAATGTATTATACTGTGGCCAAGAGAGATGTGGAAGGACTTGATTGGAGTAAAAACATGCACACACAGTGGGGAAAGAAAATGAATAAGCTACGAAGAAAGACTTATATCAATCTGTTCAACGTAAAAACATTTGTTGCATGTTTGAACTTCTGAAGTTCCTCTGATTCAACTACCTGATTAGGAAGAGTATACCACAATCTGGTCACAGTTGCAATCAAACTTCTGGAGTACTGTGTAGTAAGTATTAAGCCTTTTGATGGAGAAGGTATCCTTTTTAGAACTAACTGTATACCTATGTCTAAATACAAGATGGTATAGTCTGGGAAAATCTGAATGCAAAGTATGGTTTGAATTATGATAAATCTTAGAAAATTAACTGAACGACGGCTCCAGAGATTAACATCACGATCAGGAATAAGAAATTTAATATACTGTAAGAGAATTAAACAATTTCTTCAGTATACATTGTTTACCAAAATGGAGAAAATGCAGAGATCTGGATGTTGAAGAGCCACTGTCCGCGACCTACTTGCATTCATACTTTGAATTTGTTAGGGGTCAACTTCACACCCCATAATTTGCACCATGCAATAATTTTTATCTATATCTGTATTAAGGGATTCAGCAATCATATATCTACATTCAGGAGTTAGATTTTATACAAAGAGAGTAGCATCATCTGCGTATGCAACGACTTATTTTCTTGTATGAAAAGTAATGGGCCAACAACTACCCTCAAGAACTCAAGATATTACATTTGTATTATCACAATGGTGCCCATCAACAATTACTCTTTCAATCTATTAACTTAAAAATTCTGACTCACAATGAGATTCAATATAGAAGGAAATCGTATTTATACAGAAGTGGATACCTATATGGCCAGTTTCTTAATACTTCTTGATAATTTGGATTTAAGAAAAGAACATAATACAAGGTTACTAGTGAACAGACCAAGTCTGAAATATAGATTGTGACTTTGGGGCAGGCAATCAAAAAAGACCCCACAATATTTCTTTGGGTAAAGTCATTAGTTTTGGATTACAGTCGTGGTATCCGACCAACCGTTTTTGTGAACTCAGGTATTTTGTTTAGACAGATAAACCTTTAGCAGTCTGGGTGACACAAAACATATCAATTCATATCGGTTAAACATCTAAAGGCATATCTGTCAGAACAATACAGCAAAATATAGCTACAGGGAATTCATCAATAGCGCTTTGGCTGCCAATTTACTTAGCTAAGGTTACAGAATCGGTCAATTGGATCCCAAGACATTAATCCATAACAAAATATTGGGGATTTAAATCTAAGCCTCGGTCTGTTTCAGGTAGTAGATGTGGCAAGGCACCATCCGCCCGTTAAGACCACCACTGGAGAGTTATTTGAACCTCTAACTGCCCAGATAGTACTACATTGGATCCCTCTCTGTCTGTGGCTCATTTTTCTCACGCCAACACATACACCGAACACTCTGGCTTATATCTTAAACCCTGGTCTTTCCTCATACACCTGACAACACGAAGATGCCGAAAAATTTAGCTATGGTAAGCAGCTCTTCTAGGAAAATGATGCTCCAAAATTAGACCACTGTTTTCTAGCCTTGGGTAGTGCCATAGCCTCTATACCATGGTCTTCCACTATCTTGAGTTAGAGTTCTCTTGCTTGAGGGTACACTCGGGCACACTGTTCTATCTGGTTTCTCTTCTATCCTGAATGTGCCCACAGACACATGATTCAATTTGTTTCCCTATTCCTTTTCCTCGCTGGGCTATTTTCTATGTTGGAGCCATGGGGTTTATAGCATCCTGGTTTTCCAACTAGGGTTGTAGTTTAGCAAATAATGATAATGATAATAATAATAATAATAATAATAATAATAATAATAATCCTGTATAATCTTTTCTTAGATAAAATACTCTGGAACTATCAGGAAACTGATCACTTAGGGATACCCTTCTATTGTATACATATGATATCCATATATATTTATTCTCATTGTGAGTCCAAAAGTACTACCTTCAATCATGTCTTTTCACTTTCCTATATATGGTTATGATGTGTATATATATATACATATATATATATATATATATATACATATATATATATATATATATATATATATATATATATATATATATATATACATATCCGAGTGAGAGGGAAACGAAAAGGGCGAGTGGTGGAGCGTCTGTCGGTATAGAAGGCAATCCTTGATTTATCAGTTAAAGATGATGTAATAGTGATCATTCATTGTTATCTTCTGGAGTAACCTCTATTAAAAGAGAAAGGTTTAACAGTGTATCATTATACAGATATCCATCAACACTCACAAAAGGCAGGCAAAACACACACACACACACATATATAATATATATATATATATATATATATATATATATATATATATATATATATATACATACATATATATACATATATATATATATATATATATATATAATGGAGGGATGTGAATCATTATACAGATATCCATAAACACCCACAAAACGCAGGCAAAACACAAACACACATATATTATATATATATATATATATATATATATATATATATATATGTATATATATATATATATATATATATATATACACACACATACACATACATATATATATATATATATATATATATATACACATACATATATATATATATATATATATATATATATATATATATATAATGGAGGGATGTGTTTTATGGTAACAACGGGTCTATCCATATAAAAACTTGCTCCAAAGGTTCAACCCGTTGATAATTAGATCCTGTGTTATGCCAAAATGTAAAAGGGCAACTAGCAGATCCAGACATTACAATGACGTTGATCTGAATATCAAATTACTAGTGGTAAAAGCCATTATTACATTAATGTATGCACATGATGACGTAAAGGCGTAATATATTCACATGATGGAAACCGGTAATATATCCACATGATGATATAAAGCGTCAATATATTCCCATGATGATGAAAAGCGGTCGCGAGTTTCAAATATCAGAACTATTACTACAGTTTTGCCATAATATAATTTGTCCCTTAAATTTACTAAAGAATTATCTAAAATAGGAAACTGACCACGTTCTAAACTAAGTGTTCAGATGAAGAAAAAATCACAGAAAAAATCCAAAATATTTGGTGATGGAAGAACCCGGTTTTAGTCGATGTATGGGTATGTCGATAAATATTCATATTTACCCGTTAAGAAATACAGGTAAATTTCCAATTACTAAATTTAGTACAAGTACTAATAGTAGTAGAGGTAAAAGTTTTTTCTCGATGCCTTTCAGCACACATAAGGACAAGAACCGGGACACGTGGTCACATACTAAACTCGAGTCTGTTTGATATAAAGTTGTTCAGCATAGAAAGCTTTAGTTTACGTAAAAAAAAAAAAAAAAAAAAAAAAAAAAAAAAAAAAAAAAAAAATCGCTTCCAAGAAGGTTGGAAATTTCATTCCATTTTTTAATATAATGGCTAGTAGGATTCCGTGAAAATCAATGTTGATGTAACATGGTGATAACTCTTTTTATGTATGACTATCCCAAGAATAGTTATTTTCGACGTAATTGAATCAGCATTGACCAAATGTTTTTCATTTAGCAGGATTCATCCAGATTTTTTCCACAAAACTTTTATCCTATTTATATATCTAATCCCGAGATATTCAATAAAATGCAAAGGCAAACATAGAGATGTATAAAAACAAATGTTATATGGGGATTGTTATCAACATCGTAACCGTAGATGTCCCAATCATACCTAATGTGAAAAAGTTGATACAAAATTTAATTTCACCAAAATTGAAATAAAGCAAATACCGATAATTTCTCTCGAGGACAGTTTCGAAGATGGTAAAATACTAAGGAATAATTAATGATTGATAATGAATAAAATTAAAAGTCTGCCCAACCATCTATCGATAAAATACAACACTAGGAACAATAGATAATTTAGTCTCCAAGTAAAGCTTCTATAAAATTAATTCAATCTTCATTTAGTAATCAACTGAAGCTGATTTCATAGGGGTACTAAGTGTTCATGTCATTGATTTATACCTTGGCTCCATAAATGGAATAGCAATGCTTTTAAGAAAATAAAGTACTACATAAGGGGAGATTGTATAGTAAACATTATTCTAATTACTGAGGAATAACACATACTGCTAAAGGGATATTTAAAAAAAAAAAATTGTTAACCATGTTAACGCAAAAGCAGTAAGCTATTGAAATGAATAATCAGTCATGATTTGAAAAACCGGCTATTGAGGTCATAAAAAAAAGCTAGAACAATTATTTCCTAAACACAGAATAAACTAAACTTTTTCAAAGCGCAGAATCCGTAATGTTCAGGAAGGAAGGAGACGAAGAATAAAGAGAATACTGGATGCAGTGAACTGTGGAAGCGCTGGAAACGCGGTAACATCCAAGAGTCAAGACAGCGCCTGCAACATAGTGGGGGCGAACGAGGATATGTGTGAAGGGGGGAAGGTGGGGACCCCGGGGGGTAGGAGGGACTGGCATACTGGCGATGTGACTTCTGCTGCTGAGACAGTTTATTTGCGATGTAAGGAGGGTCGTTGAAATGGTGGATATTGTAAAATGGGGTTATTATGTTTAAATGAAACCTTACTTTTAATTCCTTACTGTCTTCAGATTCTTATAAAGTCATAAACTGCCAAACCATGGTCGTTGAACCAACGAAGCTGACTGCAGTGGATGCAATGACCTTCACTAAGCGAAAAATATTTCGTTAACATGACGAGTAATTCTTCCATGAAAATTACTTTGTTTGAATTTGGTTGTACATATTACCATCTTAATTTCAGAAAAATAAAGTCACGAGACTAAGCGTATCTTTTAGCATTCTATTACAATAAATATTTTAAGTTAAATAAAATATTGAATTAAATTTATATACGATAGGAAATCAATATCACCACAACAAATAATAATAATAATAATAATAATAATAATAATAATAATAATCTCAGTGTTGTTACTCAATTTTAAAAAGAGTCTTTCCGTACATCCTCCTCCCGATTTAAATTACTAAAAAAAAAAAATCATACTATGTTTAAGACTAAGTTTACAATTTATATAAAAAAAACACAAAATACGTCCAAACTTGATCTCGGGCACTAGTTAAAAAGTCTACGTACATCATCCTCCCGATTTAAATTACTAAAAAAAAGAATATATTGAATCTTCTTTCACTTAACCCTTGTGGTCTGTTAAAATGTTGGTAACACCTAATATGTTCCGGGTCAAAATGACCCGTCTTATAAATTCTGACAGTTTCTTGCCATACAAAGTACTTTATAAGATTATTTTTCATGTCCAAGGTACACTGCAAGAATATTAATATCATTTAGGATCCAAAATTACCTCTACCAGCCAATTACTTTATTAAAAAATAGGTTTCAGTTGAAATTATGTCAGTTGACTATTGTGACACCATGGATTTATATCTAATTTTTGGGAAGATTGCTGTTACATTGCTAAAAATTTTTGCACATATAACAATACCCTCTTTTTGCATAACTTTTCTAAGATTTAGAATGGCCAGTGTATATAGAGAGCTTACAATTTTATTAATTCACCCGTTTTGTAACATCTAATCTGTTCCAGGTCAAAATGACCCGTCTCATAAATTCTGACAGTTCTCCACCATACAAAGTACATAATTGATTATCTTTTATGCCCAGGGTCTATTACGTGGAAGTGACTGTCATTTAGACCCCACACCTAATCCTCCCAACCAGCCTAGCTCATTAAAGATTAGGAATTAGATGCATTTCTTGCACTTGAACATTACAACAGCATGCCGCTTACATGTAGTTTTTCGGCAGACAGAACATATTGTGGTTACTTTGTTGTCATTTTTACACATATGACAACGCTGTCTCTTTACAGCTCTTGATTGAGATTGAGAATTATTATATTCTATAGATGGTCTTGCCGCTTCAGCAACTCGTCGGGCATTTGGCGTCCTAGGCAACGATACCCTTGAAGACAATACAGGTTGGACTAAGGCCAATCCAAGTTCTTGAAGGAAAATTCTTCTTTTGGAGGTATCTTTTGCTCTCCAGTTAGGTTGCACTAGATTCCAAAGGACAAAAGCATTGTAGGCAGACACATCCATTATGTTATCCAACAAGGCCATAGGCCATCTCCTTGTCTGATGCTTTGACCTATAAGTTGCAACAAGTTTGTCTAAATTATCAACTCCTCCTTTAGTTGAATTGTAAAATTCAATTATGTCAGGTTTCTTTTCTTCTTTATCACTACAAGTGACACTATCATGCATGTTACTCAACAATACTACAGTTTTTCTTTTGCTGGGACAATATGAAATAATTATATTTTCTTCATAGTAACCTTCACGGGTAGTATATATGGTCCTTCCTTTAGGGTTACAGAATTCAACTGGGAGTTCTTTTCAATTTTTTCTGATAGTTCCAACAATTGTTTGTTTGCGCTTTTTCAGTTCCTTAGCTAAATCTAAGCTACAGAAAAAGTTGTCACAAGTTACATTTCTACCTTTAAGCCCTTCTGTAAGTTGCAGAACAATACGTTTACCTTGCTCACGTTCTGCAGATTCATCTTTACGCCCAGTGTAAACTTCAGCATTCCAAAGATAACTATTCTTTGCATCACATGCTGCCCAAATCTTTATCCCATATCTATCAGGTTTTGATGGAATATACTGTCTAAATGGACACTTTCCTCTAAAAGGAACCAGTTGCTCATCTACGGTAACAGTTGATGATATGTTATACATCAGAGGGAGTCTCTCAACCCAAATGTTCCAAACATCTCTAATAGGAGCAAGTTTGTCTGTGGATCTCCTTCGATTTATCATCAAACCTAATAAACCTAAAATATTTCATAAAGGTTTCAAGAGACATTGTAGCTCGAAATATAGGACGTCCATATGTGTCATCCCAAAGACTGCTAAGAGACTCTCCATGAGATTTATAAACTCCTGCTAAAAGACGTAATCCATAAAATGCTCTCAGGTTTTCTAGGCTAATTATATCTCCTGAACCCAAGACGCGATTAGCTTCTTTGTTTGTCATTTTTAGAAATAATATTGAAAAATTTTGGAGTTATGAATAATTCAAATGCAGACAGTATATCAGATATTCTTGAAGCTGCATAACGACTGATACCAGGAGTTTGATCAATGATATTTCTTGCACACTTTTTTCCTGATGACCTGTTTGCTTTTTCTGAAGACCATACAATATTTCCTTGTTTGGATGTGAAATTCACAGAGGAAGGTGGCTGTTCTTCATCATTACAGTCAGTATCAATGGATGTGGAATTTGAGGTGGTAGATGTTTGATCATAAGGTTCATTGCCATTATCCATACCGGTATTTCCCTTTCTGGTTGAATAATTTGGACCGGAAGAATGCTGTTCTTCAGCTTCATATTCATAGTCAGAGTCACTGAGATCATCATGAACTGACAGATGGTCCTTTTCACCATCATCACTTTCTGAAGATATACAATCACTTTTTTCACCGGATTCATGACCATAAAACTTGTTTACAGGGGAAGCTTTACACTTTCTGGAACACAAACAAAGAAAACTGCTTGTGTTAGTGTCCAAAACATGTGACCTAGACTATTGCTGGTAATAATTTTCATAATATAATATTATACTTAGCATTTTTCTAACCAATATTTCCTCTGAATCATCATAAATCAAACCCAACAATCTTACAATGATGTAAAGACTTACTTATCCATGGTTGATGAATTTTACTAGAAGATATTTTATGGAAGTTCTCTCACTTTTTTATCTATACCTTGTAAACAAAGAAGATAAATTTTCCATGAATGCAATAATTAAAGAAATTGTATATACTACATTTGAAAGGATATCTTCAATAATCCTACCATCTTTGATACAGATAGCGGATAACTGTGAAAAATTACAGGAAAAGTAGGTACGGGTCATTTTGACCCGAACAGATTAGATGTTACTTTTTTTGCTGCTCAGTAACTATTGGGAAAAATTTTACCAGGCTTAGGCAGCATAATAACCTCTTAAAGTCAGGAGAATTCAAGGAGTATGAAGCTTCAATCTCTAAACACAAAAAAGATATGGTAATGTAAAATTGTTTTCGGGTCAAAAAGACCCCTAACAGTGCAGAAGGGTTAAATGAAGATTAGAATTAATCTCAAATAAATACATAACAAAACCTTCAAACCTAGATCTCCGGCAAAATGTGTCGCATGGAACGGGTACTCTGTGACCTTTTTCCGCACAACAGCATTTCCCCTTAACAGAAGAACACTACGCTGGAATGAAAGCAAGGGCTTTGATGCCATTACCTAAAGGTTTGTCAATGCCTTTTTCCAGGCTATATCTGCATTTTATATCCCGTAATGATTTACGTTTCAAATTGATTACGAAAATCAAGGTTCTACTGAATTGGATCTTATCTCGTCAGTGGGTCCAACTAGTATATAATATTTTATTATAAGTTCATTCCAAGATGACCTTTCCCTTGGAGAGAGTGAGAGAGAGAGAGAGAGAGAGAGAGAGAGAGAGAGAGAGAGAGAGAGAGAGAGAGAGAGAGAGAGAGATGTTACAGCAAAGCTGTCACTCGTGGCGCGGAGGTGTCGGTCTATGTGTGTGTGTGTGTGTGTGTGTGTGTGTAGCAGTCATATATAGGAATGGAAGAGCGCAAATCTTAGAGGATGAACCTATAAATCTCTCTCTCTCTCTCTCTCTCTCTCTCTCTCTCTCTCTCTCTCTCTCTCTCTCTCTCTCTCTTCCATTTTTAACACTCAAAATATAATTTATTGTGCCTTATTCTTTGGGTAAAAGTTTTCTAATAGCTCCAAATTCCAAAAGAAATATTTGCAGCTGTAAAATGTTTACCTAATTCATATACTGTATGCACGCTTATCTTTTATTTTCTCAAATAAATATTAACAGAACGGATTTCAAAGCCTGATATTTCATGTTAGAGAACATAAACTTGAATCAAAGCACATTACACAAACAAAAACTTTTAATGATAAAAAAGTCATTCTTAAAGATGCAGTAAAATTCTTAATTAAAAACAATTTTTTTAAAAGTTAGCTATAATGTAATTATGTATATATATATATATATATATATATATATATATATATATATATATATATATATATATATATATATATATATATATGTGTGTGTGTGTGTGTGTGTGTGTGTGCCGGAATTGTTTTATGTAATCCAAGAATATATCAAGAACACTAACAATATGTTTTCCAAAACAATGAAAACTAAGAACCTACATTCGGCAATGACGAAATTTCTAATGAAATTGACAAATTTCAAAAATCGTTATAAAATATTCCGTGACAAACAATAATCAAGTCTATTTTATGACATAGTCTATAAAAAAATTTTGAACTTCTTAAGTGATGATCCTGATCATAATTTTGAATGGAAGGTTGAAGAGAAAATAATCTAAGCCATTTTTTATTTCTCACCAATAAACATATAAATATACAACGGCCTCTGATGGTGCAAGACCCATGACTCCAAATGTTGGTAACTAGAGTAGCGTCCATTAGAGTACGTGGGTGTACATATACTGTACGTGTGAGCATGTACACTCGTGTACGCGTTGACAGGCAGGATACTAGCTCTCGAACTGCCAAATGAGGGACCGTTGGTGTTAACTTCTGCTGGCGCCCTCACCACCACTACCGCTGCTACTGCTCCTACGGCTGTGTCTGGTGATATTGTGGGGTTGGCGAAACCCATCCGCATCTCAGATAAAATCCCAACACACACACACACACACACACACACTTACAAACACACTCACACACACACATCCATACTCTCGCGCATACACGCACACCACCACAACACTCATTCTCTCATGGCGTCTGCCAGTAACACACTGCAACCCAAGGAAAAGAAGTCCTTCCTCCAACTCTTGTACCGCCTCCTTCTACACCCTCCCCCCCCCCCCAATATCCTCTAAGCTATGCCCACACCCACACCCCCTCCAATGTGGCTGACTATTGGATACACACCCAATCTTCACTATTGCCTCCCTATTCCTGTAACTCCCCCCTCCCCCAATCCCCCGACTTAAACGCATATCCTGCAATACCAGAGAGGTATATGAAAGTCCTGGATATAATATGGGCACGGTTACGCCGAGCAAGTAAAATCGTGCGGTATTGGCATCTCTTCGAACTATCCTTATCCGGCGCCTCTTATTCGAGATCGCCTTCCGTTGCTAAATCTTACTTTTGCCCCCCTTCCTCCTCTCTATCCTCCCCCTCCCCCCCTCCTCCCTCTTGTCTATTAGCATATCAACGAGAACATCAAATCTACAATAACCATTGAGGACAGCAAAAGAAAGAGTCAAAGGAAGAGCAGAAGACTTCGGTCCTAACCGATAACATTTAATTCTAAAACATCTTTTTTTTTATGATGACCAAGGCCATACATATGAACACGCTCTCCGCATTTCCTGAATGCTACATCAGCAGGAACAGACATATAGCAGTACCAATCATAACAGCAGCAGCAGCGGCAGCAGCAGCAGCAGCAGCAGCAGGAGAAGCAGCAGCAGCAGCACCGCCAACACCACTACCAGCAAAGACCCGGGCAAGAGAGGAGGAGCTGGAGGAGTCGTCCGTGGCGACGGCGTAGTGGGCCATACACACATACAAGTACACACACATACACACTCACAACCTGCCTGACGGCGGGCCTGCCGCAGCGCCCCATCAACCCTCTCTAGTTCACCCCGCCAGTGCCTCGCCGGCCATCGCACCATCAACATCTTTCCCACTCACCCACGCTCTCTCTCTCTCTCCATATATATACTGTAATATCTCTCTCAATGTCTCACTGTCTCCTTTTTCCTCTTTCCTCTTCGCAATCGACACCATCATCGAAAACTTTCTCGAAACGGTCGTCTCGCCACACAACCAACTCCTCCAATCGCCGACTGGAGATATCCTATACTCGGTTTTGGCATGACTGGTACGACTACCAGCTGTGTAGCCTATCTATAAACCCTCTCAGTACTCGCCCCACCCCCTACGAGGAACACCTTTCCCAGAGGGACCTCCCTGGCCCCTCCTCGCCACCTACTGTAATGTGGAGGTAGTGGTAGTAGTAGTAGTAGTAGTAGTAGTTGTTCTAGTCGTGGTGATGGTGAACGGTGAAGAACCATTACATTATAGCGAGTGAGGAGAAGTGAAACAAGGCCAGCCAACTCTCACACACCATCGTTCCTTTTTACTACATCTTCATTTCACTCCATCTTTCGTCACTTCGCCGCCACACCCGCTGATATTGCGGTCAAGGAAGATGCAAGCCGAGAAAAATCACACCAAAACTCTTCAATGCTACAACTACATTCAGTAATGCGATACCGCTGACCAAAAAAACATATATATATATATATATATATATATATATATATATATATATATATATATATATATATATATACACTCTCTAAAATGCCTTGGAAAGGATGAAAACAAATCGATCGTAAAACTGCAAGAAATAAACTTCAGTTAAATCATGCGAAGGTTCGACAACAGAGAAGAATTAACAAAAGAAACTCGGGAAAAAAACAAAAACAAATGAATGAAGTGATAGATGGTGATTAAAATACGTGACAACACGGTCTGGTTCTCGCAATACGACTAGTGCAGGTGGAAGGGGCAGCTTATCCTATATATGACTCGAACAGTAAAATCGATCATTCATTTGAGAGTAGGGCGAGCAATATTGTGTGTATTGACAAAGCTATTATTCAAAAGTGAAATTACCCTGCAGTTTTTTATTTGTTTTGTCGAGTTGTTTACGTGATTTCGCACGTGAATGAATCTCATTAAAATACTCTATCTGATCATATATTTAGAGTGAGAGTTTACTTCTTCAGAAAACACAAAGTGCTTATATCGAAATTAGATTTATTACGATTGGTAAATCAGGAAGATTTTTCTGTTGTATCATGAGTGATTTATCATAATTATATATCAGAGAACTCGTCTTGCTCTTATTAAAATTAACTTAAAAACAAATACAAAGATGATCAAACCAAAAATTACTATTTTGTGTCTGAAAAAAATGAGAACTTTCAAATACCTCAAAAATAGATTAACATAGAAAATCCTCAAATATTAAAGTAAAAATGTAAAGCGGTAATTAAAGGAAAATTAGACACATGCCGCTTGCAAAGACAATCCAAGATTGCTTGATTTCCCAAACATACAAATGCTTACTAAATTAAAAAAAACAAATATGTAAGACTGGTCGATATGAAGTAAAATTACCATATCTGCACGCACTTAAAGCCTACATATATTCATAAATATATAAGTATAAGAAAATAAAATAATTTTCTTTTGTATGAGAGAGAGAGAGAGAGAGAGAGAGAGAGAGAGAGAGAGAGAGAGAGAGAGAGAGAGAGAGAGAGAGAGAGAGAGAGAGAGAATACCTCCATAAATTAATATTGTAGATATGAGCTAAAGTTAAAGGGCTATTAGAATGACAAGTCTCAGGGAAATATTCAATGTGAGCAGAAGAGAATTAAGGGTGTCAAAGCAGAATGTGTTCCATGAATCCTAATGCTCAACTTTAATAACTCTCTCTCTCTCTCTCTCTCTCTCTCTCTCTCTCTCTCTCTCTCTCTCTCTCTCTCTCTCTCTCCATGGTGCTATAAATATTCGAGTTTCCCCAATGGCCTGGTTAGACTACACTTCAATAATAGGAATCTGGGAAAATAATTGACTTTACACATGAAACTGAAATTCCCAAGATTTAGCAAAATGCTGCAACGGTGTTGCATTTCTGTTGCCTTCGCGCGCGCACACACATGCACGCACACACACACATAATATATATATATATATATATATATATATATATATATATATATATATACATATATATATATATATATATATATATATATATATATATTTATATATATGTGTGTATGTTTGTGTGTGTGTACTCCCAATTGTGCCAAAATTCTCTTCCGCAATTTAATCCAAAACAAAGCACACTCGGATTAAACGAACATGAAAATCCACATTGTAGCTTCCATCAGCAAAAACCATCTCACGGTGTAGTATGTCGCAATCGTGAAAATCTATACATATTTGGATCTAATTGGGAAGATCACTGACCCGAGAACTAGTTCCGTGCGTGAACACTATGGAACAGGGGAGCTGTAGATAAGAGTTCAAAAGGGGAGAAGTGTGAAATTGAGTTGATGTGAATGTTGATGGGAAAGTATTTAATGAGATGTATCATTAACGTGGGAAATTTCCACCTCCCACTCCCCGGCACGTCCCACGTGCTGGGGAGGAGCATATGTGTCACGTGAGATTTGCACGTGCACGTGGTACCAAAGCAACTACTTCATTTTATAAACACCCTCCTCGTTTCTTTAATTCCGGGTTCCATAATATTTCGTTTACTCCCTTTCCGAAAATCTCCAAAATTCATGATATCTTTCAATATTTATACTAAAAATAGTCGAAGAAGCAATCCTTCCTTAAGGAAATAAAAATCCCCCTCCATCCTTCTATCCATCCACCCATGGTCCTTGTGACAGCAGGCCCAGGAAGCCCTAGGCAATAAGAGAAAGGGATGGTGGTGGCAGAGGAGGAGGAGGAAGGGGAAGTAAAAGGAAAGCTCCCGCACCCCTCAAGGGATAGATGGCAAGAGGGGAGAGGGGGAAACCAGGGCGGGGAGAGTCGGGGGGAACAGTAGTAGGGTGAAGAACACTAAAGGGAAAGGGGAGACAGCACAGAAGGGAGGGGTGGGGGTGAGAGAGTGAAAGAGAGAGCGAGAGATAGAGTGACGGTAGCATTGATTCTGGCTAAGAAAGAGGAAGAACTAGCTTAATTGGTGAGGGCGCAGTGGATGGGAAAGGGGGTAAGGGGGGGTTGAGTATGGGAGTTTCTGAAGACCACACATAGGGGACAGAACACAAATATTTAGCAAGCCACAGATGCACTGAGCTAGTTTAATAACACTTCTTCCAAACGAATGCAAGACTTAATTACATACAATGACACGAGTAGGGAATGTAAAAAAAGACATTGCGAAGATAATTAACCCAGAGATACTAAATGCCAAATCCCAGTGAAAAACCAAACCATCCTAAAAAGGAGACGGGAAAATGACACGACTAGTGACCAAAACACCATGTGTGCCGCCGCGATATAATAATCGGAACGGGGAGAGGGGGAGGAAAGACGTTCCTGGCGATCAGCTGAGCGCAAGAACGCGCCCCATGCGATGCGAGTGGGTGCCACACCTACCCACCAGCGGAAGCAGAAACGGCAGCAGCAGCAGCAGCAGCAACAGCAGCAGCAGCATAAGCAGCAGCAGCAGACCTAATCCTCTCCCGCCGTCGCCACATAGCGCCGTATTTGACTGAACTCCCGAAAAGATGGGGAAGTGTAGCGAAAAAGGATCAAGTATCGCTGCTATCACTGCTGCTGGTGCTGGCGCTGGTGGGCTCCTCCTTACCCGGCAGCGTCATATGACCGCTCTGCCGGAGAGGAGCGAGGAAGATTTTCCTCGTGCGAGACTAGTGGTGCGGAAGGAGTGAGAGGCAGATGAGGTCAAAACAAGAGAAGGTAGAAAAAAAATGTGAAGGTGAAGGGAATTGTGATTATAAGTGTAATTGTAGAGGAAAAAATATAAAATGCTATTAAGAAAATACATTGTTTTTAACGTGGTTTAGCGAATAGTGTTTAGTTTTCCAGAAATCATGACAGATATCTATCACTAGTTTTCATCATTTCACTTGTGACAATGAAACCCCTGAATGCTAAAAATATAGACAAAAATCTTAATGTGGAGAAATATGTTTAACAGTAAAATCACACACAAAAAAGTTCTCTAGCATTTTCTTGACAAAATTAAAAGATACATATATGAAAATACATATATAAATTTCCCCCAATAAACGAGAGGAAAAATATGGGGAAGAGAAAAGTGATCCCATTTGAGCCAAAGCGAGGAGCGAGAGAGCCCATTTATAGCCTTAGAAATATAAGCGGCTGAGACTTGGCTATATTGAGGCGGTGCACAAGTGACGGCCCGTACAGTGCCAAGCGTGACTGAGGTGAACTGTGCCAAGGGGAATGACCACACACAAAATGTATTTCATGCTGGCCATCGCTACGAAACGTGATACGGCGTTATATCTGTTTTGTTTCATTACGTTTTTCGATTCATAATCAATAAAAGAGCAATTTAATTACTAATTTCTTACATTCTTTTGTAACTATCAAAATGAGACGAAAAACGACAAAATTTACTGAAAGCTAAAGTGTGCAATATAATTTCATAATTCATTTCTAAAAATAAAGTGTATGCATTACGCATTCTTCAGGGTGTGTTGAACGCTTGTGACAATATAAATAATTAAAACTACTTGTACAAGACATAAAATATCAAAACATAAGTGTATCAGTAGCTAAAATCAACACGGGTAGTTTTTATCAGTAATATACAAATTATCTTCCAATAGCAAGTGACCAAAAATGTGTACAGAAAAAAACTAAATCAGGATAAAACTGTGATATGGATGTGAATGTTCGAGCTAGAAAATAAAGAGTTGATTTAAAGGGAATACCTCATATAGCTTTGACCGACATAGTGAAACGGATAAAAATTATTTTACGAAGTAATCGGAAACAAGGATGAAATCATCGGGCAATGACTTTATCTCTCCCAAGACGTATCCACGAGGCTCAAGCGGACGTAACCCAATATCAGCGCAACCAAATAAGAAGAATATCTCCACCGCTTTTGGTTGAGAGAAGGGGGTGGGGGGGGGGGAGGAGAAGGAGGAGAAATGCTCGGCTGGAGCTGGTTGAAACCGGGCCAAATTGTTTATCGGAAGCATTTGGTCCCCTTCAACCAGCTGTAGTCTGCATTGTGAGCTGCAGCACAACACCGACGTCGCATGATTCTACGGCCTCTCACATTGGCATCATCATTTTCAGCATCAGTTTCTATTTGTGTGGATATTTGTTTAAATTACTAATATTATATATATATATATATATATATATATATATATATTTATATATATAATTATATTATACACACACACACACACACATATATATATATATATATATATATATATATACTGTATATATATATATATATATATATATATATATATATATATATATACTGTATATATATATATATATATATATATACTGTATATATATATATATATATATATATATATATATATATATACTGTATATATATACATATATATATATATATATATATATATATATATATATATATATATATATATATATATATATATATATATATATGACCGTGCAATTAAAACTTACTTATACAAATTTGTAGTAATTTCAATGTTTTCATCACAAAGTACAAATGAATCAGCTGTATTTCTTATATTTTTGTATGTGAAGGCAAGGTACCACTGTCTTGAATCTGCTGTAAAAATAAACTGGGCTTACCATCAGGAATAATTCATTGAACCAAAGGTTAATTTTCTATTGTAATAGATAGGAGGATTTTCCGTAAAGACTGAAATCTTGAAAAAAAAATTCGCTCTAATTCCATATATTTATAATTAAAAAAGTAGAATATTTGTGCAATTAAAAAAATTATAAAAAAATATCAGAAATGAAAGATATATTATGCAGTGGTAACATCTGATACTAAAGAATAAAAAAGGAATTGTCTCACCAGAAAAATGCGGTATTTAAGGGTAATTGCAGGCTGTTAAAAACGTGATAAACTCTACGGAAAACTAAAAGTGTAATTGCACTATTAAACTGTACTTCACTAGATTTTTAAGCAGTGTAAAACAGGTGCTGCAATAGAGCATGAACTAATCCTATATAAAGAAATACGGAATTCTACCATATTAGTCAAATTTATTGGAGTTTAGTTAATTGTCTGTGTTACATAAATTATATGTATAAAATTCATTGAACGGAAAGAGATTTCGCTGTTGAAAGTCCTTGATGGCCAGAAAACCTCAGATTCTGAGTTTTAAAGAATTATCGTAAATCATATTAATATAATAAATAATGACTATGGCCGTCATGATGAGAGCTAGCGGAAATAACACGTATCTGATCGTGTTTTTGGAGCAACAAAATAAAACAAAAATACTTCGAAAATACCCCTCAATTCAGTCCTCATTTTCTGCATCAAAGTTACGATAACAGAAAAATTGTTATGCAGATCCAAAGCGTTATTTCATGGGTTATCATATATCTAATAACCTTGTATAATAGGTCAATGCCTTTACATATCACTTCACTGTGACATCGTAAATATTTCCTTTCCTTCAATATAAAAAAACATGTATATTTATATATAAGATAGCAATATAGCCGACATTAGCTATAAGTAGCTACAAGAGTTACTGACCCTAAATACTGAAAATGATACGGGTTAGGATAATGGCCACTAAACCATTATGATGATATATTATTATCAATTATGACTCCATTATCTACTACATGCTAAAGTTATTATCAGAAATATCTAAGAGATTGAGATTTTCTTAAACCTGATACGACATTTTGGGAGAATACTTTACGTATTAGCTGGACTGCAGTATCATCAAATTTGTCATAGCCAAAATAGTACCAGAAGCATTGCAATCTAAAACACCTGGATTTTAACTCTTTAACCATATTTAAATTTAATAATCAATGAAAAGTATATACGATATGGTTAAAACAGCATTTATGATCTAGGAGAAAAATTTATGAGAATAAAAGCTGATATCGAATGGATTTTAAAAGTCAGACGTCATGAGGAGATTCATGAAAAATCAGAAGACAACTTGAAACTTCTTTTCATCTAATGAAGGTTAAATATCTGGTAAGACAAATATTGATGGCATAATAATCTTAATCATGAACTGAAAATTACCAAGTGTTATTTAAAGAAGTACAAGACAATATTGGTGGATTAAGATATTTGACATATCATGAAGCAACGTTTCGAATTCTATTTGGCAAAACATATAAAAGAACCACTTAATTCATTTAATGTATGAAATACCATACGAAATTTGGCGTAAGCCTCAGGTTTAAAAATAAATTTGAATTAAATTTTCCACAAACCTTTGTGTTAAATATCTAAAATGTTAGTTTCGAAATATGTAAAAATTAAATCTTCCACAAAAATTTGAGTTAAATATCCAAGATGTTATTTTCAAACTACGTGATAATTAACAGTGTTAATGCTATTACAAAAACTGCTTAGAGTTGACGTGAATAAAATATATATACGCTGTTTCCTATGTGCTAATAAAAAATCACCGGTTAATGAAGCAGATTAAGATCTCAATTGAGATTGGCTTCTCAAATAACAAAAACCTCTAATACAACTCTTTCAATTACGCAATGCAAAATGATCACTACAATAACTCTCTTCATTAATAAATAAATACGACCATGAATGCAACTCTCTTTAGACAAGGTAAAGATAAAAAGCACTGAACTCTCACGGGTACGAACACGCAAAACCCCTTATATTGATTTCCCCGTGTGTAGGAGAGCCAAGAAAATAAACTGCTGAATTATATCAGCTTAGCTAGAGTAATAATAAAAATCTCATTTTTGTTCTTATGGAATACGGACTGCTCTAATTAGTAGTGATCCAACTAACTTTTCTTTGAAACGGCAAACTCCCTTTTTTAAATTTAAGACACAAATATTTTCTATAGAACATAAAATGAACTATTATTAATAAATCATATTAAAATGCCAAAACAACCCCCAAATTCAAAAGGCAAGAATGCCATATTTCATAAAAACAATGCGATATACCTGATTCTTATTAAATAAAATGAGTTACAGAGTAAGAAGTGGATTAAAAAAAAATAATTCCTACGTAACTATTAAAGTTATAATACATCAAAATAATTGGGAAAAGGATCTTAAAAACCCTTCCTAGCACAATATATTTAAAAGATGACGATAGTTTTATGCAGGAGAATAAAAAGGCCCTAATAGAATATTTTTACTTGACAATTGTTCGCATTAAAATAAAATATTCCAATGATGATAAATGTATAATGAAACGCAGATCAAGAAGGGAAGGTTAAATTACAAATTTCTTCAAAAATTATTCTTGTATTACAAATCAATATTTCAAAACAATAGAAACAAGATACAACGAAGGATAAAACAAGATATTCTTAAACAATTTAGCAGAGGAAACTGGTAGCGTTCATAATTAAGTTTAATCTTGATTAAATGCCATCATAATGTAGCTTACATTAAGGATGGATTAACGGGTATTCACGTTTATTTCTGAGAATTGATATAACAAAGGGATGTAATAACATTTATATTCAAGGTGAAACCCTCTTGCATTTAGAGAGCTTATTTCAAGAAATACATTAAGGATCTTCTGAACTTTCAAGATGTATATGTTACCCGAACTATAAAAGCCAATAATCTAAAAATTATATAAAATATAGGGCATTGTAGGGTAAGAATTAAGAGTACTATAAATTATTATAAACGAAAAAATGGATTCATTTATATAATTATATATTCTTTATTAATTCTCATTTGATAATACAAAAATATCACTAAAATAAGTAAATAAATACCAAACACTAACCACTCTTCGTGTAAATGAAATATTTAACAATATCTTCAACATGCAATATCTATAATATTAACATGACCTTTAACCAATATTCCTTTGACCAGGTCAGTAAATACTGTATGTACGGCATGAATTACAAGTGGTGTAAGATTTATTGGAAATTCAATAAACTGCTGTGATCAGCAATGCCTTCTAATCAACGACTTAACAAGATTGATAGCATTGATCAAAAGTCTTATTTTTATAGATTGGCTCGTTTTATGTCCCACCATTATAAAATGAGTAATGGACTTTCATAATAAAAGTAAAGGTATAAATTTGGATGAATATTGGTATAGATATCCAAATACTATGAATAATTACGTTTTCTGTCATGAATACAAAGGTACAAATACAGATAGCCAAACATCTTAGGCTATTTAAGTGTTCTTTTCCAAATGGTAGGAACCTGTTATTTCATCAGATCATGAATTGGTGATAGTTCTAATGAATAGTTGTATAAAATTGTGAGCTAAAACTCATGATCCCAGTACATTTAGTCAATTATTTGTAGAATATATTGAATGATTAGAAATCAAAATCACGACTTGGATTAATTACTTTTGAGGTAGTAGTGATAATGAAATAATTGACAAACCGATTCCAAAATAAATATAGGCGTACCATCCATTTCAATTTTTATTTAATATCGCTAAAATTCATAGAACATAATAATTGACAATAGTCGAATCCCATACAAAAAACTCCGAATTCTGTATAAAACTCCATAAAACATTTCACGTCACCCGAGGTGTGTGTGCGTATGTATGTGTGTATGTATGTATCTATATATATATATATATATATATATATATATATATATATATATATATATATATATATATATATATGCCCCTGAACATAAAAACGACAACATTAGTACTAGTTCCGAATATTTAGTTTAACAAAATGCTCCATAACATCGACAAATTATCTATTCCCACTGTGATTACTAATTATTTCGCATTCTTGACATAACTTGCTTTGAAGTCTGGCCACTACCTAATCAAACCACAACAATCTATCGATGATAAGCCTGGTGATTTATTTTTCCCTCCATACCATCAGTTTTTCGAAGGTATGGTATATTCATTACTTCAGTTTAGGATCATGTAGTTTTCTTGTAATTCTTATTTAATCTTAATCAGGCTTAGGCTACATAAAGACATCAAACTGATGTTTCAATCAACTGCACATTCAAAATACAGAGAGCAAATTCGCACATACTCTGTAGCGGTTATAGCAAGAGGAAATCAACACCAGATCAGATATTCCCTACTGCCTTGTCAGGGAAAAGTTATTGGTACTACAAATTAGAACAATTCTTTACTGACTTTAAACAAACCTATATTAGCATCCAGAGACTATCCTTATGGAAACATAGAATTTGTTATACCAAAGAATCTTTTTTTTTTCTATACAAAAAGCAATATGATCTTAGAAATGAAGAACAGAAAAGAATACTTTGATATGAAGGGTGCACTATGAAAAGTATACTTCATTATTTTATATTTGCTTACCGTGATGTATGAAAAAGCCAAACTTCCAAAATGCCAAACAAATCATAAAAAATGAACAGGATGGATTTCACTTAAAATAGATCTTCGTATAGGAAGTACTCCAAACAAGACAATCAATACTTAACATATAAATTTATGGGGGAAAAAATGAAAATACTGCGATGAAAAGACATACGCCTGTCGTTAGGCCTAAATTAACAGAATATAACAGTATATTTCAAAGCTATTGAACACACTACGTAGGCCGCACATGTCCCTCACGAATTATAGGAGATGGAAGAAAATTTGGAATTATCGTGGAAAATACTTGCTACTGCAAACAGTGATTCAACAACAGGATTAAAAGGCAAATACCACAAAATAAAAATGAATCATAGCTTCTTCCTAACCACCATGAATAAAACTCTATAATGAAAACACAGCATTTAGAAGGTAGTGGAACCAGTATTTGATACACGATGTATTTGGAAAAAAACAGCAAAGAATCTGATCTAAAATTTCATGAAATCCCAAAATACTGATACGGGCAATACATGTATCATATTTCAGGGATACTAGAACAACCATGTTGAAATTGAATGGTAAAAGACAGGATGAATATTGGAACAACGCGATAAACGATGACAGGAAAAACCTGTGAAATACATGTACTTCATATTAAAGATATATAAGAAATGTCCCTGCCTAACGCCCGCCGGACTGGAGTTCGAGTTCCGCTCATGCTCGATAGTTTCTTGCAGTGTCTGCAGCCTCACCATCCTTGTGAGCTAAGGATGAGGGGTTTGGGGGAGCCTCTCGAGCTACCTGCCGAGTCATCAGCAGCCATTGCCTGGCCCTCCCTGGTCCGAGCTTGGATGGAGACGGGGCTTGGGCGCTGATCATACGTATATATACTCAGCCTCTAGGGCATTATCCTGCTATAATTAGAGCAGTGTCACTATCCCTTGCCTCTGCTATTCATGAGTGGCCTTTAAACATTTAAACTTGACTGATATTGTACAGAGCATAGTGATACTGAGTTTTCTGGTCATAGAACAGTGGGTCGAACTGAACCAAACAGTGTATTCTTTTTTTCCATCAGCAAGTAATTTCTAACACACTGATCCTTAATGAAATTTACAAAAAAAAACTTTAACATTAAAACTATAAAATATCTTAACAGTAAAAATATTAAAACAATATATCATCTTAAGAACAGTAACAACATTAAAATAGATCCTTCATATATAAACTATAATGAGAGACTTATGTCAGTCTGTTCAACATAAAAAAAATTGGTGCAAGATTGATCTTTTGAAATTTTACCGATTCAACTACCCGATTATGATCATTCCACAACTTGGTCATAGCTGGAATCAAATTCTAGAATACTATGTAGTAATGAGCCTCATGATGGAGAAGGCCTGACTATTAGAATTAACTGCATGCCTAGTATTACGAACAGGATGATACTGCCCGGGAAGATCTGAATGTAAGGGATGGTCAGAATTATGAAATGTCTTATGCTACATGCATAACGTACTAATTGAACGACAGTGCCAGAGATTAATATCTAGATCAGGAATAAGATATTTAATAGACTGTAAGTTCCTGTCCAACCAATTAAGATGAGAATCAGCAGCTGAAGACCAGACAGACAGATTATGTAATAAATTAAAATACACAGTGTTACCTTCACATTTCATTTGCACAAAACATCCACATTTCTCTCTTCATACATTTCTACCTTATTTCGAAACAGACTTCCAGTATCATCCTAAATGGTTTACATAAATCCACCAACATTCCTATGTCACTTTTTTTTCTCATCTTACCATCCATATTAACATTCGTTGCTCCAAGATTCTGCCTTCCACATATCCTCATGAATTCACTATTCCGTATATTCCCTCTAAATTATCTTCTTTAGTAAACACTTGAAAAAATTTTCTTTACAGATTTAATTTGGGAAATCAAGTCAGTACTGCATCGTCTGCAATCATTAACTATTTCTCAGCCCATCCTCAACCGATCTTCGTATCTCACCAGGTAACATCTACAGTCCATTTCCAGAGATACATTTACTTACACCAACAATGTATTCATAATACAGCATCGTCTCAGCAACTTTTATCATACATATATACTTTAACATAAACTACGTTTCCAACATATAATCTATTTATCGCTTCGGGCAACCTACTCCCAATGCCTTGAATCCTTAACACTTCATTTTGTCCCTTTCTCTCTCTACCAAATCCATTAAAAGTTTTTTACAACTCTATATATCCCATTTTAAGCTTATTTTTTAATGGACAATGTTCATCCAATATAAATCCTTCCGTTAAGTGTTTCTCACCTTCTCAAACTTCTGGCAGACACCTTCCCTGGTATACAAACAATAGTAATGCCTCTATAAACCTTGCCTTTAACCTTAAAACATTGGAACAATTATTCCTTTCATGGATTCATTCATAACCTATCTCTCATCCAAACATATTTTACCATGGTCAGTTATTCCTTTACTCACCTTCACGATTGTTAACTTATCAACTCTTGGTGTCTTTCCGCATACATACATACATACGTAGATACACACACAAATACACACACAAACTATACATACAAATATACATATGTGTTTAAACAGTACACATACACACAAACATAGACACGTAAAATACACTATATTGCCTAAGTTACTCATTCCCTCACACCAATATCTCTTGTACGTGTGTGTATGTATATATATACATATATATATACACATACATACATACATATATATATATATATATATATATGTATGTATGTATGTATACATACACATATATATTCAGAGAGAGAGAGAGAGAGAGAGAGAGAGAGAGAGAGAGAGAGAGAGAGAGAGAGAGAGAGAGAGATGAATGCTTTTAGTAACGCCTGAATTCTAGAAAACCTAGTAAAATAAAATGAAAGGAGGGAGGGTTTGACTTGACCACGAAGTAAGTGATAAACCTGCCACATGAAGGGAACCGAGGTTTGGGGAGACATGGAAACAGTGGTCTGAAAGGAGTTCCATTGCTTGATATCTGAGGTGAAGAAGCAAAAATACTGAGAATATAGGCAGTGAAGTCCTAATAATAGGGGATGTTCCATCTCCCCTTAGGCCTTATTGCGTGTGTAAAATACATGATACAGAAATAAAGATAGAATGGAGTCAATAATTAAACTGGATTCCCTAACTCTATTCTTTGGTGAAAAGACAAAATGAGAACCCCAAATATGGAGTCAATACTTTCCAAACAGAGACGGGTATGTAACTTTGATGAAGAAAGGAATCTATGGTATGGTATCTAACCCATTTTAACACTTTTTTTTTTTTTTTTAGTCAGGCTTTGGAATCTAAACGATGAGATACCTCTACAAAAAACATTAGCAACTAAGCATCTTAAAAACTGATACATTGTAGAGGGTCATCCAATACACACACACACACACACACACACACACACACACACACACACACACACACACATATATATATATATATATATATATATATATATATATATATAAATATATATATATATATATATATATATATATATCAAAATAAAAGAATAAAAGGGCAATAAAGCCAATTTATGAGATCCTATTTGCAGTAGAATCCATTTATCACAATAATAACATATCAGCAGCAATTTGATACAGTTTCAGCAAAAAACTAGCACAGAACGTATAGTAAGACATATGAAGGAATATCTTATGTAAATTATATAATACCATCGATTCAAAGAAAAAAAAGGGTCAGAAACGAAAATGTGCTAAAAGCAGTCGAGATGGGGAAAAATTCATGTGTTGCACATTAACAAAACTTCTAATGACGTGTTTTTTCCTATTTGAATGGGGTAAGCACGGTTGCCTTCTTTTTGAAGGACTTTGCTTAGGCTTTGGGGTAGACCGTAGTCCCGATCGGCTGCCCTGCCTGACATTGCTTAGTGTATGTCCATGTGTTGTACCAGTCACCAGTGTCCATCCTCCTAGCTATACGTTCACACAATGAAGATGAAAAACCCATAAGCCAAATCTCACAGAGCCTTAAGTCAGATTTTGTTATATACAACAAATACCGATAGATTATACCACGCCCTAAAGGGATGACTAATTAACTTTGAGAATGATTATCAGTAAAATTTGCTTTATGAAGGAAGGTAGCAATCTGAAAGAAGTGGGCTATGCTCAGTGCATTAAAAAAAAGATGGCTGAATATTTCTTAGCAATATTAAACCTTAAAGCAATAGAACAATATTTTAAATTATTAGAATGGCACCTTTTTAAAGCCAATATGACCAAAAATTGTTTAGAAGATGAATGATTAGAGACTGATTTATCTGTACCAGAGCTAATTGGGAAATCAGAAAAGGAAACAGCCGTAGAAGAGTATGTTTAGGACGAGGGGGTGAGTTCAATCAGAAAAATATCTGTTAAGGAAAGATATAGCAGAAATGAAAAAGAGAGCTGAAGAGTGTGGCTTTGCTATCAGATGAATATTTACTCTTGCTGATGCCATTGCAGGCAGAGAAACAAAATTATTTTTCCCGTTGAAGATAAGAACAGATCAGATACCTTTTCATTGCGAGAAAACTTTCTTTCAGAGGCCAGTGGTACTATAATTCCTATAAAAAAGGGAGCAGAGTCCTTGAATGACATATTTGGTCGCATTTTATTTCGAACGAAAAAAAAAATAATATTATATATGAATCGAAAACGAATCTTACAATATGAAAAGGTATTAAAGTGCGAGAAACCTGCTATATATTACCGTAAAGTAATAACAATGAAATAGATGTTAAAATTTGACAAAGTTTACATTTTTATGTCAATGAAATACCTAGGATCAAGGCAATAATAGGTAACTTACTGTAATACATATAAATCGTAACATGAAAATCCTCATCGTAAGTGAAGCAACCCCTTCACACAAAAAAATATAGCTTCGATAATTAAACGCAAAGGGAAGAAAATCGACGCAAGTGCGTTCCAGTGTAGTTTCAAAGCAACTTCATGAATTTGAGAAGGAATGAGAAATGCCACTCTGTCTGAAAAAAACAGAAACATACCCAAGGAGCACCTCCATTATATGAAACCCACAGATGAGTTATTTTCAGATAAAATTCAACCCAAAAAAAAAATATTTTCTCCAAATAATTCTGTTCAACAAAGTTCTGAATATTCAAAAAACATATTTAGTTATTCTAGCCAGTAAACCATACTCTGCCCCAACAGCATTTCCTGTAAGGAATACTGTAACACGCTATGAAAGCTATGGCGAAAAAAAATAATAGAAATATAATAAAACTCTCCATTAAACACAGAAAATAAACTGAGGGAAAATTTCACGAACAATTTACACTGGCAGAGCGAGACAATTTGACGGGTCGGTAAGCGTGAATTAAAGAAACCACTTGAGCGAGATAAGTCTCAAGATTAATAGACAGCTCCCTCTAGAGGCAGCCCCCCCCCCCCTTTTCCCCCTACTCTCTTACGATACCTAAGAAAACCTTTACTTCATCAAACATAAATCTTCCCTTCCCTATTCATTCCCTTGTCTCCAACAACCTCAAAGTTAAGTTAACCTTACTCGCCATCATGCCTTTGACATTAATTACTAATTATCATCGTTTTCACTTCCAGTGTTAATATCTCCCAATTCTCTACCTATATATATATATATATATATATATATATATATATATATATATATATATATATATATATATATATATTCTCTTATCTACACGCACTTTAACACTTATTTTCCTCACCTTAACAGGTATACTTTACCAACATAGTACTCATTTACTAGTTCTTCGAGAGATTTGAAATTATTAGTTTGCAACCCCAGCCATTTTCTTCACTCAACACCCTTTTATTCTTAATTCCTTGTTTATACACTTGTTTCCACACCTAAATACTTTAATTATCTAAAAACGTTTCCTAACCTAGTATATCTCCATTCTCTACTGCTATAACAATTCTACCCTACAGAAAAATTTGTTACCTCTTTGATGCTCCAATGCTAATTTCCTCCTGCAAAGAAACTTTTCCTTCGTTAAAATGAAATGCTGTATTCCATAGTTTAAAAATTCCTCCCTCCCTGTTAGAAATTTTCTTTCATCCTTGCCACTTTTGCCGTAAACTGCACAAATACACCTATTTCTCTACATTAATATTCTTCCTGTCGTTTTTCAATATTCTTCATCGTAGACCCCTCTTTACCTACTTAGTTCAATATTACATGCAAATTACTGAAACCTTATATCAGGATAATTGAGCCAAATAATTTACTGGGAAGCTTCTTTTTTTTTTTTTCAAAAATATAAAAAAATTATCTATTAACTAACCAATTACAATGAACATTATATTCATAACAGCTATATTTATATTCGCGACAGCTATATCTATATTCACAACAGCTATATCTATATTCACAACAGCTATATCTATATTCACAATAGCTATATGAATTAGGATATTTTTCAAATAGTCACTCCAAAATGTTGAGTTTAATTATCTAACTGAAGCTTATTTTGTTATTAACAATTTGCATAGTGTATTAACAATATTTATTTAATCATATGAAACCAATTTACCTGTCTAGTCCCCAAAGTGTAAAAAAATTACTAAATAACCTACAATAGGAAGTTATTATGGAGCTTTGTTATATAGATAGTATTAATCTGATCCGATCAAATATAGCTTTGAAAAAAAAAACTAAATTATTTAATACTATGTTTCATTTTAATACTTCAAACGTATGATTTGCGAACTAAAAGAAATAAAAAATGAATAACAAAAAAATAACAAGATTAGCATTATAATAATATTAATAATAATAATAATAATAATTATAATAATAATAATAATTAATTATAATAATAATAATAATAATAATAATAATAATAATAATAATAATAATAAAAAAAAAAATTTAAGTATCAAGACCTGAAAATAGAAATATGAAGGATATGGGATATGACAGTGGATTTTGTACCCATACTCATAGGAATACTCGGCACGATCCCAAGATCTCCGAAAAGGAATCTAGAAAAACTAGAGGCTGAAGTAGTTCCAGGACTCATGGAGAAGAGTGTGACTCTAGCCACGGCGCACATAATAAGAAAAGTGATGGACTCCTAAGGAGGCAGGATGCAACCCGGAACCCTGCACTATAAATACCAGCCAGTCGAAAAGACTGTGATGCAGAAAAAAAATAATAATATCAATGATAATAATAATAATAATAATAATAATAATAATAATAATGCTTCAGAAAATTTACCAATAATCTTTCAAAGGTTGGCGATATAAATTGCGATCTGTCATAATTCAAATGATTAGATGAAAATGTCCACAGAACACTAATCACTGTCCCAATTAGGCCACGATTTCACAGACAAAAAATTCAATATGACGCGAATAGCAGCTTTTTCTTCATTAATAATTCATTTCAAGTATTTACCAAATCGTTTTATTTTTTATTATTTCTTCTCAAGTCTAAGATCTAATTGGAAGTCTAAGAATTTCCAAATACTTTTTTTTTCAAATTTGTATTATCCTTGTAACTTATCAAAAAATGCAGTGATTAATAGTATTCTTACATTAATATATATATATATATATATATATATATATATATATATATATATATATATAATTTATATATGTTTATAATTTACATATATTTATATATATTTATATATATATATATATATATCTATATACATATACATATATAAATTTATATATATATTTATATATATATAGATATATAAATATATATATATATATATATATATATATATATATATATATATATATATATATATATATATGAATTGCTCACTCAAAATGTCCTCTTGACATTTCTATTTTTTCACACTTATAGAAAGGAATTGTTCATTTATCCTCCACAGGATTTCAAAACTTTCTATTGATAAGTAAGTACATTGATAAAGTGTGTATAAATTGCAACAAATGACTATATCCAGCTAATGGAAAAAAAATATGACAACCCACTATGTATGGCATTTATAGATTATGAGAAAATTCAGATTGCATGAATCTTATGTGAGAGCACTTGAAGATATCTATATGGGAAGCACAGCAATCCTAAAATTGCATTAAGATAGGGAGAAAATTCCGACTGAGAAATGAGTAAGACAGGGAGACCCCATCTCTCCTAAATTATTCACACCGTGCCTGAAGTTCTTAAGAATGGGGATTACCTTAACAACTGAAGATTTCCAGATGACATAGTTCTGTTTAGTGAATCATGGAGGAACTACAAAGGATGATAGAAGTTTGGAATAGAGAAAGCAAAATGTAGGACTAAATATTAATAAAACTAAGATAATGTTCAATGAAAATACCGAGAGACAACAAATATGGGTTATGGGCGAACCTCTAGAGATTATTAATGAATATACGTACTTAGGATATACAGTAAGCCTTCCCCAGGACAGGAGACCGGAAAAAAAAAAAAAAAACAGATAGGCATGGGAAGGAGAGCATTTGGTAAACAGTAGGAGTTTATGAAACGTAAAATGCCACATTCCCGAAAAATAAAAATATTTAATCAGATAGCCATAGCAGTATTTACTTATCCATCGGATCTAGATTAAGTTAAGGTCAAATAGCCCATTATCACTATATTGAAATATAAGTTCGAGACATGCAGCCCATGATAATATGGCAAAATATATTGATCATGTAATAAGGGAATAAAGTACCGAATCTCTGAGCTGCTAAGTAAGAAAATGTCTAGCTTGAAGTGAACCCCGTGGTAATGATTTAGGTGTTCACGTTTTTATGGCATTATCAAAATACATTTAAATATAAATTTAGGAGAGTTTGAAGATGGGAATGTTATTAACAATGAATAAAAAAAAAATCTATCCACTATGTTAACAATTAATTGTACCTGAACTTTCATCACATAAAAACTTAACCTCTCCTCATCGACTTGCTCAAAGTTCTTGGTGATGATACAAAAATTATATCATATGCACATATTTACTACCCCTGCTTTCTCCTGTATGCTTAGGGCTGAACTTACAGACTTCCCAATGATTCTAACCTTTTAAATTTCCTGAAATATAAATGACCCCTGATACTCTACAAGAACTCTCTGCATTAATAAAGAAATACGTTTTAAACCTCTCCCAATTTCATAAAGAAATAAGTGGTAACAACATAGCTCTCGTGGTATATACAATTAGGGTATTATTCTTTTAAGGATACATTTTGAAACCTATATAAGGACATTTAAACTTCGGATATTTTCTATTTCAATTGTGATAACTTGAATTCAAAGCACGAAATCCAAAACAAAGTGTTCGTAAATATGGCCAACTCTTGCGAACCATACTTAAATAAGCAAAGATACAAGACTTAGTTAAACCAATAAAAAAATCCTTCCCAAAATATGTTACAATACTGTACACAATTTTCGCTTAGGATTCCCAAGGGACACCATTTAAAGTGAAATTTACAGATGAGGAATGACTACCGACACCCTTTTTGAAACACTTTACACGGAAACGTTGAAATAATAAAAACATTGGTATGCACTTACGACACACTCCAACGAGAATGTTTAAGAAACTTTTAAAAGATTAAATCATTTGGTTTGAGTCATCCTTTACCCATTAAACATTAAAATATCCGTTATTGTGTTCTCTTCCGCTGCTTTAAAAACTATTCTCATTTGGTTTAAAATTAATACGTTAGTCATTATAAAAGAAAGTACTTCGGAATGAAATTATCTTCCTAAGTTCCTCTATCTACAGTAGATATCTAATCTATAGTTGTAGGCATAACAAAATCATGAAAAAAAAAAAAAACATATGTTTCATAAACTAAAATTGTGGTTAAAAAACAGAAACTAATGATAAATATGCCGTTCCCATCTGTCTATTCAGAAAATAAATCAAAGGTTACAAGATTAAATAATATTTGTGGGATTCATCTTATTTCAACATAAAAGCCTCTGGTCTTTACTAATGCCATTTGTTTTGAAACGACTCTGTCATTGTACCAGTTATTAAGTAATGGTTCTAAATACCAAAACCGGACTATACATTCATAATCGACTTACGAAACACATGAATCGCAAAATCGCCTTGTGGGGTCACAATAATTCCTCAACGAGTGGTTGCCTTGCGTTGTGCAAGCTGTATTCACTGACGCCGCTCTTCCGGATACCTTTGTTAGGTCGTGTTGAGTCGCTTTTGCTATTTCAGCAACATTTAACAAAATATAATACTGATGAATAAGGAAGTGAGCTTCTTACGAGAGGTTTTAGTCATTTTGCGCTACTCTAATGCGGACCTTGGATCGCTTTTCATCTACCTAAAAAAATAGACTAACATCCACATCTTTCATAAGTATACCACACATTTCTCGCAGTGCTCTTCAATGCCCAACTTCCAAATCTCTTCCTTTTATCTCTTCAGTTTAATCGAAAAGAAATCACATCTAACGAATATGTCTGAAAACCATGAAAAACCATTATCAAAAGAACGAAGTTAAGCATGATTCACAAGCTTAAAAAATATCAACTTTCTCATTAAAAACGGTCCAAAACATTTGCTTCGCTATATGTTAAAAATGAACAATTTACGGGCTATACTAACTTCAGTCATCTTTTATAGGTAGTAAGTTGGCCAAGACAACAGCCACCCGTTGAGATATACCCTTAGAGTTATTGGGTCCTTTGACTGGCCAGATAATAGTATATTGGATCCCTCTCTGATTATGGCTCATTTTTCCTTTGCATATACATATACGGAAAAGTCTGGCCTATTCTTTATGCACTCCTTTTTCATCATATACCTGACAAAAAAAAAAAAATAAAAAAAAATAAAAATTACTCGAAAGGTTAAATACTGCACTGTAATTGTTCAATGACTACTTTTTCCTTGACTATTTTTCCTGTTGGAGCCCCTGGGTTTATAGTATCCTGCTTTTCCAACTAGGATTGTAGCTTAGCTAGGATATTAGTAATAATAATAATAATAATAATAATAATAATAATAATAATAATAATATCAACAACTTACCACTTTCCAAACCGTACCTAATCAATCTTTTGAGCATTATTATTTGAATAATATTTACCTTCATATCTTAACGATATTGGAAAGATAAGGAATACTGATACTAACAACCCTTACCATTTAGCCCTAATACTTTGCAAGTGACCTTCTCTTACTTTCCAGGATCAGAGATATATTCTGTGTCATATGGCGTAAGTTTCATCTGCTAATTTCTTATCAACATGATTAAAGCTAGGCCATTCATTATTAAGACGTATCATGTATTGAATAGTGTCTTGGGATCATTGTTACTTCTTGTTTTTGTTATTAAGTGATGTTCTAGAAAGTAAGATAATAAAAGATGGATCAGAGGAAATCCTATTTTTCCCTGTTGGAGCCCTTGGGCTTATAGCTTCTTGTTTATTATTATCATCATTATTATTATTATTATTATTATTATTATTATTATTAGCTAAGCTGCAACCCTAATTTAGTTAGAAGTGCAAGAAGCTATAAGCCCAAGGGCTCCAACAGGGGAAAATAGCCCTGTGTGGAAAGGAAATAAGGAAATAAATAAACGATATAAGTAATGAAAAATTAAAATAAAATATTTTCCAACTAGGGTTGTAGCTTGACTAATAATAATAATAATAATAATAATAATAATAATAATAATAATAATAATAATAATAATAATAATAATAATAATACAGCTATTTTCTGCAAAGGGTCGGCAGGTAATGTGGCAAGATGATAGAAATGAACTCCAGTGTATCCAGTAATGTAATTCCACTTCATGCACAAGACACAACTTAAGTGCTTATCCTAAATTCTGCAAGTATTCTTTTTTTTAACAACATTTAAAAATATATCACCTGATGCTGCCAGATAACTGAGTATTAATTGGGCATTACATAAATAACTAGAGAATTACTCAGTAGAGCGCAGACCTCAGCCTCGGCAGCTTATTTCTCGACCTTTAGCTCGACCTTGACCTTGACCTTTGATCTTAAGATGTATTTATTGACGTGGAATTTCATACACTCAAATATGAACTAAGTTTGAAGTGTCTGTGACAACGATGTCCAAACTTACGGCTGATTACGTGAATTGGACATTTTGCTTCACAGTGACCTTGACCTTCCAGAATTTAATCATTTACAGATTATTACATAGTACTTAATCCCTGCAAGTTTCATTATTCTACGATTAAAATTATGGCCAAGAAGCAGTTCAGATACAAACACACACACAGACAAACTCACAAACAAGGGGTAAAACATAACCTCCTTCCAACTTCGTTGGCGGAGGTAATGATAGCAAACAATGAAGGTGTGCTTTTACTATAACACGCGTACATTAACTTTAATTTCAATAAAATATTTCTGTACAAAGCAATTTTATTTCTATTATGAAAAAGTAACTGCATAAACAAACTAGAGAGGTACTCAGTAGAGCGCAGACCTCAGCCAGGGCAGCTTATTTCTCGACCTTTTGGGGTGATTTTGGATGTTTTGCTCGTCCGCGACCTTGACCTTTGACCTTCGAGAATTTAATCATTTTCAGCTCTTGACATAAGTTTAAAATCACAGCATGTTTTATGACTATACGATTAAAATTGTGGCCGAATGGTTACTGACCGGAATTTGGCCTTTTCCTTGACCTTCAACCTTAACATGTATTAATTGTCATGGATTTTCATACACTCAAATATGAACTAAGTTTGAAGTCTCTGTAACAATGATGTCCAAACTTATAGCTGATTACGTGAATTCGAAATTTTGCTTGACCGTGACCTTGACCTTCCAAACTTTAATAATTTCAAGCTTTTTACATAACACTTAATCCCTGAAAGTTTCATTACTCTACGATTAAAATTGTTTCCAGGAAGCTGTTCATAAACAAACACACACAAACAGGGGGTAAAACATAACCTCCTTCCAAATTCGTTGGCGGAGGTAATAAGAAATATTAATTTGACCATTGCACAAACACACAAATCAAACATACTTACAAACTAATATATGAAACCTGAAATTTGTATAATAAAAAAGGTATGTCAAATATATTGCATGAACCTATCCTATTTGGAATCGACAAAATTATTCATATACACTTTTCAAGTGACAGAAATTCAAGACTATTTTCAGCAAGCAATTATCTTGTCTCAAAAATAAGGAGAATTTACGATTCAAAAGCAATATAATTCCGTAACGTCTTTTTAAAGTCCTTGCATAGATTATGAATTGAATTACTGGGAACCGAATAAATTCTTCAATGCAAAATGAAATTCCGAGCGACCATTATAACGTAAGTTCCACTTTAAAAGTTAAGGCAAAAACACAACTCCCCCCACCCCTCAAAAAAAAAAAAAAAAAAAAGCCTGGATCTTCCCGTTGTATATCTAATTACCAGAAGCACTTTAAAAGTTAACAAAGCCCATTACCATGAAAAAAAAAGACAGAAGACGCTCTTAACCCATTCAGGACGAAAGGAAGTGAAGTTAAAGCACCAGTGACACATTGGATGAATTGAACAAACATTGCTTTCAAAAAGAGGGGGACGGGATGGACAACTCAATGCCTCCTTAAAGCCCAACAATGATGGAAACAAGAAAGCGGGAGAGATTAAAATGGTGTGGCTTTGACCTTTAACAGAATAATAGACCCACGTCTTGAAAGTTGGAAGATCCCTAGAGTCAGCGAAACAAGAGTGTGGAGAATTTAGTTTCTATAAAAGAACCAGAAAAAATTACAAGTCATTTAAATAACTAATGGTATACTGTTAAATAATTTGCATTAAAATGACGGTTAATGTCAGGCAACATTTATTTCAGGATTTTCACCATTTTAAAAACGAACATATTGACGTAAAGGAGTGATATTACGGTCACCAACCTGTAAAAGATAACAACAAAGTAAGATAAAATTACGGTCGCCTGTATTTTACTGTAGTACGGTTCTTATTATTATTAATTGCTAAGCTACAACCCTAATTGGTAAAGCAGGATGATATAAGCCCCGGGAAAATAGCCCAGTGAGGAAAGGAAACAAAGAAAAATAAAATATTTTAAGAACAGTAACAACATTAAAATAAATATTTTATATAAAACTTTAAATAATTTAACAAAACAAGAGGAAGAGAAATTAGATAGAATAGTGTGCCCGAGTGAACCCTCAAGCAAGAGAACAGTATATTTTTACTGAGAATTTCCGATTAAAATTACGGTTTTTTCTAACAGTGTATATTCGCTTCTTGGGAAAAGGGTTTACAGTTACAAAATCCGCCAGTGTTATTATTGGGTTTTAACATAGTTATTTCCTTCTTCCCTTCCTTGGAGTGAATAAGCACGATTCCTTGGTTTCTATAGCAACCCTTTTGTTTCAAGAGGCTTGTCTCTTTCCCTCCCCTTCATGACGATTAACCACTGGCCATTCCTATTTAATCGTCGACACAATTTTTCGTTTATTTCTGGATTTTCCGAATCTTTTACTTACTACCATTCCTTCTCGCTTTCCATTTAAAATCTCAGATATAATTTAGAAAAGGTCATAGTTCCCTTTCCTTAATCATTAACATGAAAATGTCTTGGGGCTCTAATCCATTTGGACGTTATTCAGTAAACTAACAGATAATAGAACTGAAATACAAGATTCAACATAAGCTTCATTTATATATATATATATATATATATATATATATATATATATATATATATATATATATATATATATACATATATATATATATATATATATATATATATATATATATACATATATACATATATATATATATATATATATATATATATATATATATATATATATATATATGTATATATATATATATATATAATATATACTATTTTGTATCTTTAGGAGATAAAAATAAGTGACAGATGGCACCAGATTTCAGTAGTCTAAAAGGAAGAAAGCTAAGACAAAGTAGCGACAATAAATGTCCAAAAAAAAGGGGCTATAATATTAAAGCAATTTTGGAAGGTAAACAAAACGTATTAGTACGTTATAGACATTGTGCTTTCGTTCCTAAAATCTTCCTAAAATAAAAAACAAAGACTCGATGACGTAGACATATTTACCAATTTGGAAGTAAATACGATGTGCAAAAATAGGGACAATATGAAATTCAACAAATTGTTCAATTGAGATATATAGAAAAAAAAGTGCCACCGACGTCCTTGGTACTTCGGAGTCAATGGGATAGCCCATACAGTGTAAAAACTTAAACCCTCATGGTAACTATTGATAACCAACAAACATATTAATTAACGCTTCTATAATTTTGGTGTAAGGAAAATGTCGAAAAAAATGGTAAATGGAAGACACAATGGGTTTGATGTATCAAATTTTTTTTTCATGAATGAAAAGCAAGGACAAAGTAACAAATTTTATTGTGCCTTTCAGAGGATGAAAAGTAATGAAAACTAAACCCATACTACTATTTTCATTACATAGTAGCTTAACGCTAATAATATTAATAATAATAATAATAATAATAATAATAATAATAATAATAATAATAATAATAATAATAATAATAACAATGATATGAAAATGGTTATATAATCTTGGTCAATAAGGAATTTTCTCTCAGCCGGGTACATCTGTTCAGTTTCATATATATATATATATATATATATATATATATATATATATATATATATATATATATATATATATATATATATATATATAACGAATCATTCAAAATATCTCTCGGGCAAACTATGGTCTATGTACCTTTAAATAACAATTTTGCCTTAGGGATACATGTCCTATTGTGTTGATTTTCGAAAGGAGAGAATTATCTTTCTCCCAAAATTCCCAACGAACCTATTTCTCCTATGAGGTTCCCAGGGGTGAAGTTGCATGTACTCTTGACTAAATGAAAAGGGGAGTAAGGTCAAAGGCTGAAGACGGAAAGTGGCCATTGTTCAATTAATCTGAAGAACACGTATCGTATGTTTTTATATAAAATATGCTTTACTTATAATTCAAAACACATTTATATATTATTAAGAGTAGTGTATGTAGCACGTGTTATATACACACACACACACACACACACACACACACACACACACACACACACATATATATATATATATATATATATATATATATATATATATATAAAAGAGTCGTGCTAGTAACGCGCACGTTATAATTATATATATATATATATATATATATATATATATATATATATATATATATATATATATATATATATATATATCGGGAAATGATTTCTGCAAGGCGAAAACCTCGTGAATATAAGGTAACAAAGCTTTCATGAGACCTTAAAATGATAAAAAGACAAATTTTCTTGCAAGATGTCTATGTAAAGAGAAAAAAAAATAAAATTAGTAAAACGTAAAAAAGGTTCGTAACCTATAAATAAAAAGATGCCTTTGAATTGCTTCCTTAGAAATAACGTGTAGGATCATTTGCGATTTAGCAAAGCACAGTATACAAACAGGTAAAAATCCGGCCCTTCGGGAATAACGTTTTCATCACAATGCCAATGTATCCTCTTACTGAGCGTTCATTGAGTGTTTTTTGTTTACACACACTCTCTCTCTCTCTCTCTCTCTCTCTCTCTCTCTCTCTCTCTCTCTCTCTCTCTCTCTCTCTCTCTCTCTCTCATATTTTATATATATATATATATATATACATATATATATAATATATATATACATATATATATAATATATATATAATTATATATATACATACTTTATATATATATATATATATATATATATATATATATATGTGTGTGTATATATATGTATATATATACATCTATCGATCTAAATATATATATATATATATATATATATATATATATATATGTGTGTGTGTGTGTGTGTGTGAGTGTGTGTGTGTGTGTGTGTGGAAATTCAAGACAATCGATCGCAGCCTTGCCCATATTCATGTCAATATTGTGGGACATCTACCCACCTCTAATGGGTATAAATACCTTTTTACCATCATTGACTGGAATCCCATATAGCCCTAGGCAACACATGTCATACAATAGACGGCAGAAAGCTGGGCAAAAGTACCCCAATGCAAAACCAGTGATAGGGGGCGGGGGTTAATTTCCCATCTGCACCATGGAGGTTCCTCGCCAGTAGCCTAGGGAAAAAGTAGGCAATACGAGGACGTACGGCCCAGCTACCAACATTTCCATAGCTTCCTGACAGCAGCGCTCACCTCCAAATATCAGGATGGAAAGGTGGAAAAAGAATTTACCAAGTATCCTATTAGGCCTGAGACAGCCCTACACGCAGCCCTCAATGCTTCCCCTGACGTAGAAACTCTACTGACAATAATTTGCTATATCTGCAGAAGTCCCCACAGAAATAAAACATACCAAATAAGTGTACGTCAGAATAGATGTATACTGACCCTGCATCCAGATATTCAGGACTTCATCGCTTACTATAACGAAAACAAAGTTACTATGTAATGTCTGTGAAGGGCAGGACTACCTGGGCATCGATAGACTGACTTAAACCAGCATAAATCACAGAGGACGCTTCAAGTCACCAGAATCTTTTATAGTGGACTTACAATAACATAAGATGACATCGAGGATATTTTTGTTTATTCCAGGACCATCGACACTATTTTTATAACAAAAACTAACATCTAATGATGAATTATCAGATAATTCAAATTGTTCCGTTTCTAAGAAAAAAATTATATACCAAGCGTTCACCAGGTGGATTTTAACCTTTTTATATTTTTTTATGCATTTCCTTCGATCTTTCCGCTCGCAAGGAATGTAATAATAATTGATTTATTCCCTCTCTGGACTTCCTACAAGGACAAAAAAATTTCTCCAGGACCGAAGAGGGTTCATGTTTAGCAGTAGTGAAGTGTGATAGCCAGCACCCCTAGACTTCAGCTCCGGACTTCGTTATCGCTCGAGTGCTTCTGGCAGGCATAACCATCGTCATCATGTCTGTCTTCCGTGTTCCCATGCTGATCCAGCATGAGTTTACATCTCCGCTTTTCTAATATACGTACTGTCAATGCAAGAGCCTGTGTTCCAAATACGTGTCGGGGCAATCTTATCGCTCTCAAGTTGATAAACTAATTAATCCCAGCCAGCAATTCCGTTCAAACCATGACCACCAAAAGAACAAAAAATGTATTTAGATCTGTTCATCTAATATTCCTAAATTCAAGTGAAACACCGTTGTGAAATGCATATACTGTATTCAGAAAGAAAGGTTCACGTTTATTATATTTAACAAGCTAACTGAAAATAAAGGAACTCTTGACTGTTTTATTTTCCGCATGAAAATGTTTTAATGATGAGATTTGTACATAGTTCATGTTATCATATTCTAAATATCTTTAAAAAGCTTTCTTAAAAGATTTCGATTTTTTTTTTGTTAACAAATACGAAAGTTACAAAATTTTCAGAAATCTTACATGAAACTATATAATTAATCCTAATGAAAATTATTTAATCTTATAACGAAATAACAACAAAATTCTCACAGCTCTTACTATTTATTTCAGAGAGAGAGAGAGAGAGAGAGAGAGAGAGAGAGAGAGAGAGAGAGAGAGAGAGAGAGAGAGAGAGAGAGAGAGAGAGAATATCATTGGAATCTCTTCATACCGCTGATCACATTTCATATGCATTTTATATCAAATGTTACTTAATCATATTCAGAACTGCATTATGTTTTTAACCCTCTTTTAATAAGCTTCATTGTTAATATGTTTATTACGTGGTATTATATGGCATGAGCGCCGATTAGTTAGAAGGTGTTGGTGGTGAAGTTTTTGTGTATGTTTTCCATTAAAGTTTTACTTTTATCAATATTAATATAAAAAGAGCAGTATCATATTACTATAGTAATATAAACAATATCCAGTACTTGTAATTTCTATGCTCAGCATTTTAGTGCAGTAAATTAAATTAAATGGCTTGAGAGAGAGAGAGAGAGAGAGAGAGAGAGAGAGAGAGAGAGAGAGAGAGAGAGAGAGAGAGAGTTGGGATATTAATAACGCCATTGTAATACTTTAATACTTTAAGATATCATATATAATTATCACATTACACTGCATTCACTGCAGTAGTGTATATTAAATTTCAAATACAATTAAAGGTATTTTAGTGAATATTTACAAGTGAGGGATATAAACATCCTAAGAGTTTATATCGCCTATTATCGACTGGATTCCTAAACGACACGGGGACTCAAAATATAATGACGACGGGAAAAAGGAGGTTTCATTGTATATGTGTGTATATATATATATATATATATATATATATATATATATATATATATATATATATATGTGTGTGTGTTTATAA
>NC_090725.1:292151155-292173655 GCF_036898095.1 Palaemon carinicauda | reverse complement strand
TAAGGAAATTATTTAGAATGCACAATATTATAAAACTCCTTAAATGGGATGACGACTGCCCATCACAATTATATAAGCTTCCAGAAGAGACTGTCCAAAAGAGATAGGAACTTTGTCCAGAGAAGATAAGAATTAGATAAGAAGACCAATAGTTGGACAGAGCCAACCTTCAGATGACAAACCCCTATCCCCAAAATCTTGTCATGTCCGAGACGAAGAGAAGAATTGTAGCAGCTAGCACTCCCTGTTTGTGACGGGCCCTCCCTTTTACGCTATCACCATATTCTAGGAGAAAACAGTTGCTGCTGTCCAATCATGAAGGCACCACTTCTGTGACGTCTACCAATTCGGCTTCACCTGAACTTCAGCCACCCTTCTGTGACGTTCTCAAGCTTAATACCTCTGTCCTAGTTTCATCTTAGCACCTGCAGAAAACTCTCCATCATTCCATTAAACATTTTCTATCTATTTTCCTGCCTGTTCCCCCACTATCTTTAATATTTTTAATTGTTGTGATTTGTCATTAAAAGTAAACGAAGCAGCATTAGGTTTCCTTGTAAATAAGTCTGTGAATAAACGTTTATTGCTTTTTTTTGAGAGAGAGCTTCTTTTTATATTGATTTCCCATATTTCAATTGTTGTTGTCAAAACCTTTTTGTTTAGAGATTGAAATAATCTGTAATGATAAAAAAGATTGTAACACATGGACATCTATTACCTAACTCTTGCTGGAACCACCATCTTAAAAGAAAAAATGCCTACTTGCAGGATGGACACTTACAACAGAAAGGCTTTTAGTATCAGGAGGAAACCCCTTGAAAGGGGATAGGCCTAAGATGGAAACGTATAGCTGGGAAGCTTATACTTTCTGGAGGCCCCCCCCCCCCCAAAAAAAAAAAAAAAAAAACAGAAGGCTTATACTTTCTGGTGCTAACTTCTTGAATGGTATTTCAAAAGGCACATGAGGGAAGCAAATAACCGGGAGGTTTATAATTCTAGAGCTTAATCCTTGAAGAGAAAAATTCCCAAGATGGATATGCAAGACCATAAACACTGCTTTATGGTATCAAAACATTGATGGGGGAAAAGCCTATAAAGGAAACTTATAACCTTATGTTGTTCTCTTTCTGGAGCCAACACCTTGAAAGCTGTGATGGAAACATACCCTGAAAGCTTATACCTTCAGCTGAAACTATGAAAGGTAAGAGGCCTATGACGGAAACACAAACAGAAGGCCTATATGTTCTGGAGCCAACACCATACAGAAGGAAAAGACCTATGAGGGAAACATCTCCGGAAACCTTATAGTTTTTGTAGACAAAACTTTGTGAGGGGAACCACCTATGATGATATCACATAACTGACACCTTTTTACTTTCTGGAGCCAAAACCTTGAAGGGAAAAGGCATATGACGGATAAAATATGTGTTACACTTAACTTTCTGGAGCTGACACCTTGAGGGGGTAAGAGCCAACACTTTGAAGGTAAGAAGGCCTATAATGAAATCTATAACCATAAGCATATGCTTTATGGAGCCAAACAACTTGAAGAGGAAAAGACCTTTGAAGGATATGTATAATCGTAAGTCTTACAGTATACTTCCTGGTATGCTCAAAAGGGGGAAGGCAATGGTAGAAACTTATAACTGGAACGCTTAAACTTTCTGAGACCTAGCGCCTTGAAAGGGTAAAGGCCTTCGATGGGAACTATAAACCAAAAGTTTTACTTCTGGAACCAACACATTGAAGGGAAAATGTTTATGATAGACACAATACCAGAAGGCTTATCTATATTTCCTCTTTTTTAAAGAGGAAAGTAAGAATGAGAATATCTATATTATGAAGATACATGCAACAGTACATACGGATTATATAAACATTTGGCGTATTAAAAATGAACACACAATATGTCGCACACACTCTCCTCCCTCCTAAAAGATGCTTTATAATTTAATCCACTATTTACACCGGAACTCGCCTGAATTCTGCTCTTGGGTTTGACGCATTTTCTTTTCCGGTTAAAGCCTGTCAATTTTCATATAACCTCGGCTCCTTGATAAACTAGCCTTTAAAATTTTCGCAAACCTCTTTTTCACTTCCATTTACTCAGAAAAGATTCTCTTTTAAAACGACCTTGAATTTTTCAATGATGCTCATAATATTACTTCTATCGAGGGCCGTGAATTAATATTCGGACTCCATGGTGAAATGTGAATGTTCTGAATAAATATTATTAATAAATAAATGGCGATTCCGTCGATTTTTGTTTTAAAAGAAAATCAGTAAAGATAATCATTAATGATAAAATTAAAACCCAACTAAAATCCTAAAATATACCTAACCTCTCCACCACCGTACTTTGAAAATCAGCTCAAACTAATTCGACCCTAACGCAACCCATTTGGTAGGTTTATTTTTTTTTTTTTTTTCAGGAGGAGGGCACAATTTTCCTGTCATATGTTTATTTTGTACTGGAGGTAGGGGTTTTCAATTATACACATGACGCGTCGGTACCTTTATTCCATTTGAAATGACAAAAGAAATCCAGAAAATTTTTCTTTGGTATGATCGCAACTACAACTAGCAAACAACTAATCTAACTGCTCTCTTAATGATAATTAAAAATAAAAACTTAAAAATCTGAACATAAAATAATCATATATATATATATATATATATATATATATATATATATATACAGTATATATATATATATATATATATATATATATACAGTATATATATATATATATATATATATATATATATATATATATATATATATGTATGTATGCATCACTTCTCTTTCAAACATCCGAAAAAAATAACCTAGAAATAAATTTAATATAAGTAGGCTTTTCTTATTTTACAATAATTTCTACTTAAATGAACCTTCCATTTAAATTACCATTTACTACAAGTGACAGCACATAGCACTTAAAAGCCTTCTCGTTTCCATAGTCCCTGAGAACAGCCATCAGATGCTCGTGGTTAAGTGAGGTGAGATGATATTCGGAAACTTCCATAAGCTCAGCTCTCTTAAACTCAGTCATATTCAGCGACCAAGGCATATGAAGGAAAATCTTTTTCATCATCATCATCATCGTCTACTACGCCTATTGACGCAAAGGACCTCGGTTAGATTTCGCCAGTCGTCTCTATCTTGAGCATTTAAATCAATACTTTTCCATCCATCATCTACTACTTCAACAATAAAAATACTAATATACATCATATCAATGCAATTAAAGTAGTACATATAGGTGTGCTGTACGTACTTATGTACAAACATATAAGCAAAATACACGTGAAAAAATGGTTGATACTATCAATAACTGTTCAAATAAAAAAATAAAACTTAATTCTGCAATGTTTGCATATGAAAACAAACGCAAATATCAAAAACAGACTTTACAAAAAGCTGCACCATCAATCAGCAATCAAAATTAATATCTTCCAAATTTTGAAGAAAAGAATATTCTTAAGAATAATATACAAGTAAACGTTTTAAAATAAACACAATAAAAACATTATGAATATTCATAGAGAAAAAAATACAAGGATAAAAATTATAAGCATTTCACGAGCCTGAAAAGAAACCCAAGCGAAATGCCAGAACTCCTCTCAAGAAAACGACCCAGAAAAGACCTCGTATACAAATTCCAATCCTCTTCAAAATAATTACACATCCTCTCGGGAACGCATCACATCTCGTGAGAAACATCAGTCAGCCTCCCACGAAATGAGATGCTGTTTACATATGCGCTTCTATGAATTTCCGGAATAGAATAAACAAAATGAATTCGGGAATAAACACCACGGGATATTATCTCGTATATCTGCAAGAATAAGAGGGAAACGCGACGCCTTACCTTAAAAGATATTATATATATATATATATATATATATATATATATATATATATATATATATATATATATATATATATATAGTATACATACACCATTTTTCTAAACATATCTAAACACATTTACATATCTACACACACATGTACAAATCAATAGACAAATGGATAGACACACACACACACACACACATATATATATATACATATATATATATACATATATTTATATATATATATATATATATATATATACTGTATATATATATAAGATGGGATCGTATGGCTTGTAATGATAATTACAAAAATACTCAGACTGACTGAAAACTTATTACGACATTGGTTTGCCTAGCGCGGCATAAAGGCAGCGGCAATTTTGTGATAAAAACTGTTCGTTTTAACTTAAATTCTTACAAACAAAAAACGAGGGATTCATGACTTAGCCAAGAATTAAACTAGGAAAACAATATTATCAATAAATGAGAATTATAATCATCCAATAACACATTTAAGATACAATAACAAAAGCTTCGTTTCTTTTTGTATATTTGATAGCACACCGGTGATTTGCCCAGCATACGTAAATAGCCTATCGGTCACAAAAGGTAGAAAATTAGAGAGCCCAGAGATGTCACTTTATAGAATTAGAATCATGTATTAACCGCCATATAGATGATGCTACTACCTCCTTTCCTCAACAATAGTGATTAATTATTCAATTCTCCTGCCCAAAGGCAATGAGGTGAACTATACGTTCTGTGCAAAAAGCATCGCCTTGAAACGTAATGACAACATTAACTGTAATGGAAATAACAATAATTTCAAAAATACAGTTATAATATCCGTAATCAATGTGTAATCCAATACGCTTGAGTGAAATTAAAGGAGAGAGAGAGAGAGAGAGAGAGAGAGAGAGAGAGAGAGAGAGAGAGAGAGAGAGAGAGAGAGAGAGAGAGAGAGAATTATTAAAAAATATTAAAATCTTATTGAAGCATATTTTCCATGTACAATATGCCCAAATTCATTAATTGAAATGAATATATATTTACACATATAATGAGGATTAAATAAATTCCTTGTGTACTGACACTTCATACGGGTTTCGAGCAACGGTGAAACCAAATGAGATTTATGACGACGACTTTCGTCATCATCAATAGTATTCCAAGTAACGCCAAAGAGCTTTAGTTGGATATACCAACATTCAATTCACAAGTAAGGGTCAATTTTACTCTACATATTAAAATAATAATTTCATTTCGATACGCCCTTTAAAACACCATCTTATGAAAGGAAAACTAATAGTAAAAAAAAAAAATATTCTAAGTGAGAACTTCTCTGAATTAGTGAGCAACGTCCAGCAAAATCTGACATGAAACTTCAAACCATGAATAAGAATTCTTTTAATGAAGAAATAGAATAGCTTGGTCCGACTGTCTACTGTAAACTTAAAAATTTGGACTAAAAAAAAACGGCAAATGCCTGGCAACATTTCTTCCAGGATATATTGACGTGAAGGAGTGATATTACGGTCACCAACCCGTAAAAGATAATAAAAATGTAGGGTAAAATTACGGTCGCCTGTATTTTGTTGAAATACGGATGTGAACAGTATATTTTTTACGGAGCATTTACGATTAAAATTACGTTTTTTTAACAGTGTAGATTTTATTAGAAAAATACCCTAGCTTCCTTAGTAAACTAAAATGAATGATATTTAGCTACACTATCAACACCAACAATAATCAAATTTTTCCCTAATTACCAAGATCGAGAATGATGTATTTTGTATGACTCCCAAATATCAGCATCGCAGGAAACCAATAAAGAAAATAAAATAAAAATACCTAACCTGCACTTTGTGTCAAGTCTGAGCAATTCAACCATCGCTTCATAATCCATAACTCCGAATGGAGAAACTTCCAGAATACAAAAGAATTTCCATCACAACGTCGGTGAGGGAATGGTGTGTTCTCTAATTCAGACAGCAAACTTTAGACATTTTACGAACTGCGTGTAACAGCTTCGCCTCTTTTGATAATAGATAGATCATATATAAAAGTTATAAACAAACCTTACGATTTTTCGTCAGTCAGGGAATGAAAATTAAATAAGCCCTTGGCAAGCAATGAACTAGTTGTAAAAATCTTTATCCTATTTAACAAACTTCAAATATATGTTTAAAACCACAACTTTTACCTACTTACAAGATACAGCTGACAAAATTATACATTGAAAACTACAGCTCCATAACATGAACATAACCATCTTTGCCCTTTAAAGAAGGCTTAGAAACAGACAAATATGTATTGCTTCATCATGAGTGTTTTACGAAAAAATATTTTTTACATACACTGACTTGAAAGGAGAATTTCAAAGGAAAAGGATACGGATTAGAACTCATGGAAACATTGCAAAACTTTAAATCAACATAAATTACTTCCAGACCAGAGAGAGAGAGAGAGAGAGAGAGAGAGAGAGAGAGAGAGAGAGAGAGAGAGAGAGAGAGAGAGAGAGAGAGACTGTACGCAATTTCATTGATTTCTAAATATTTGAATATGTTATGATATTAACAATTATTATTTCTATCATTATCAATTTCATTATTACCATTACAACAGCACATATAATAATAATAATAATAATAATAATAATAATAATAATAATAATAATAACAACAATAACAATAATAAAATATTTATAATGGTAATAATATTCCAAAATTATCATCCTTTTTATCATCATTATTATTGACCCTAAGCACCATATCTTACAGCACTTATCCTTAAAAATCATTACAACTATGAAAATGTATTTATCTATATAACAAAACTATTGATCGTTACTCTTTATCTTTAGTGAAGCCTTAGACGAAGACGAGTACAGAATTCACGACGTTTATGAAATCTATGTATTGTGGAATGAAACGATCACACAGGCGCAGAGTTAAAATCCCTGAATATTACCTGTTATTTTCAAAGATGAAAAGCCAAGCCTTCGGTGGTCTATTTTTTTTAGACAACGGTCCATGAGACTGGCAACTTTAAGCCCCTGTCCAGTCCTGGCCTGAAGCAAATCAAAGGATATGGAAAAAACTAGTGGGACATAAATTCAAGAAGAAAAAATCGGACATTTTCAGAAACGGGTCATTCGGGAAACGCTTACTTGATTGTTAAATAGGAGAGGGATTCGAGGGCTATTAGATAATAAAACTATAACAAAATTTTGAATAATTCTAAAACCCATTCACACAGTAATCAGAACTCTTTATTTCATCAGAAATCATTTTCAGAAATAGGTTATAGGTATGATAAATTTTACATTCTGGAAAGGCTTGCTTGGTTGCTAAGTAAGAGAGAGATACAGAGGTATTAGATATTAAAAACAAAATTTCTAATAATTCAAAACCCCATTCACACAGAAATCAATAGTCTTTATTTCATTAGAAATAATTTTCAGAAACAGGTCATCGTTTGCTTGGTTACTGAGTATGAGAGGAATCACAGGGTATTAGATAATAAAACTATAATAACAAAATTTTTAATAATTCTAAAACAAATTCACACAGTAATCAGAACTCTTTATTTCATTAGAAATCAAGTCAAAGAACATTAAAAATCACTAATATTGCATGGCACGTCAAATTAATAAACAATCACTCATACACACACACACACTGTATATGAAAACATCAGTCATGATTTGGATTATCTATTTAAATTCAATCATAAACTAACTGCTCGTTACATCCCTTTGAATTCACGGTAAAGCACACGTGCGCAAACATACAGAATTCAGTTGCAAGAGATCTGTGAACTGCTGCCTCTCAAAATACAGGAAAATCGGTAAAGTAAAGAAATAGGAATTCATTAATCCATTTAACATCTCTCTGTCCTTCTCAAAGAAAGGATTGCGAGTTGGATAATGCCCGCTGTATAGTTGGTAGGCGGATATGTATCCATATGTATACTATATTCCAGTATTAAGAAACCTTACAACTGGTATCAGTGATTAACAACACTTCTACGCTGAACGTCCTTAATGTAAAACTAACCAAAATTTCATGCAGAGAAAGCAATGATCATGGATGATTCCCTTAACTAATATCAGCAAAATGTGAAGCGATCGTTTTTTTTTTTAATCCAGAATATTAATTACTTATATTGCAATCTATAATATTTATAACCATTCAGATAACAATGGTATTGATACTTTTTGTATTCTTAATCATATCACCCCGTTTCTTTCCAAAATCCTTGTTAAATTTGTGATCTATTGCAAATATAATATAAAAAAATATATAAAGTTAAACTCCAAGGTTTTGTGTACCCATTTTTCATTACCATATTTATGGTTGACAATTTCAAATGAATTGTGGCAGAGAAGTGTGTTTGGTATCTTTTTCTATTCTCCCCTTTTATTCACTAACTGGAAAAACTACCGGTTCCATATAGCAAAATACAAACTACCAAATTATAAGAGGTTGGTAAGCAATTATCATAAATATATATATATATATATATATATATATATATATATATATATATATATATATATATATATATATGTATATATATATATATATAAATATATATATATATATATATATATATATATATATATATATATATATGTATATATATATATATAATATTTCTACTCCGATAACTGGCCATTTTGAAAATAAATTAGGTTGTCACCAATAAAATCTGGTCAAAGTCCTCCATTTGTGGGTATATTGATCAAATCAGTCAAGGGTCAATAATTGCCTGAAGAGATTATATCTAAATATGTATGGGAGAAAATAATACAAAATAATAGTGAGTAAATTAGGTAAATGATGATCTTCCGGGAAAACCCTGAACGTTTCAACGCGGTTTAGTGAAACATGTAGCTTGAACTCTGTACTGTATATAAAACCCTGAATTATTGATGCTAAATTTAGCATGTCAATATTTTCACTGAATTCCAATCTAGGTTTTCTACGAGGATAGACACGGCGATATTTTTTTTTTTTTATGCAATGTTGCCTATGATTGACCAACAACTACATTGATACAGAAAAGTAGTAATTATATCATAATATGATCATATAATAGTTATTATTAATTACAGTTATAAAATTAGAGAATGAAATTGAACTGTAGACACATAAACATCGCTTTTATTTTTAAAGAACAAAATTATCATATTCCCAACAATGTAGAAAATGGAGAGTGACGTATTAGCACATCATCCTGATAAGGTGATTCACACCAGGATTGCTACCATTAAAAACAATCAGATTGATTGATTGATTTGAGGTTTTCTGGCATCCTGACATCTAAGGTCATTGACGCCGATATCTTTTATTATAAATAAGGAATAAATGAATATTCAATTAAAACCATAAAAGCAAAGATGTCATTTTAAAGGTTAAATAGCTTTCAGAAGACCTGCTTCTGAAGTAAAGTTAAAAATACCGCTAGCATGGTAAGACATATCATGTCCAAGAATCTTGGCAAGGATGAACCTGCCACCCTCACCTCAAGCACCAAACAGATATCTATTTCTTTCACTACTATAGGTGGGATATTCGACCAACAAATGCCTCACTGATCTTATCTCTAAAGACTATTTACATCAGCATCTCTTTCTCTATTGGTCTTTACTGTTGTGCAGAACACCGCGTTTTTATTTGACATCCATCCACCCCTATCCCTCTGAAGACTCATTAAAACCTCAAAAGGGGTGAAAATAATCAGCCAGTCATCTTAAGACGGGATCGTAAATACAATTAACATAGCAAAAGAATAAGTGGCTAATTAGAAGATAAAAGTCTCTTTCCCATTCAATAATCTATATCATATTCAGATACTCTGAAGTAGAGAAGCCAAGATCCCTGGAGGGGAAGTTCTATTTGCTTTTCCCTCACCCTATAGAATATTTTGTATATTTTATATTTCATAAAAACATCAGCTTCGTTTTCCCTTTCTGTGGTTGTTAATTAATCTAAAAGATACCGATTTCCTTTTCTATGTAATTCATTTTCTTTGTCAATTCACTATTCTATGATTCAATATTTCATCCTTTAAAATCCAATGTTTTTATTTTTTATTCGCTGACATCATATGGGGATAATTTAGTCATCTTTCATTTATCAATCATAGCTTTTTATAAGCTATTTTTCATTCATTACCTTTGTACAACAAACTGCAACCTTCAGTATTTATCCAGCATTTTTCGCTTTTGTTTTATTCAATTTCATTCAGAGAAGCATCAAACATATTTTCTACCCTATCTTATATCTTTTTTTTTCTTTTCTTTTCAACCAAATGTTAGCTTTGTTTACTTTATATGATTTGTTTTGACATAAACATCATTCTTTCCCTTTTCATTACATATTAATTTATTACATAATGCACCTTTATTTCGCTCGTTCATAATATTCTATTTACCAAACATTACTATAACCTTGAATCGATTCATCTTTTGAATCTTCATTCATTATTTTAGCTATTATTGCTATTTTCCGATAGTCACCTTAACCAGAATACTGTATTTATCTTTCTCTTGCAATGATAACGATTGCCTTAATTTTACTTTAATATTCATGGCCCTTTTCTGCATTCTGTTTCCATTATTTGTATTTAAAAAAAAAATATGGAGAAGTATTGAATTAAAAGCTCAAGATAGAGACGACTGGCGAAATCTAACCGAGGACATTTGCGTTAATAGGCGTATGAGGTGATGATTTTTTTTTTTTTTTAAGTAACCGCATACCATGCCTATCATATGCTGCAATCCTCCATCCTATTCAACCACTGATTTTCATTCAAGGTTGATTGACATCAACCAGAGATGACGCGAGGAGCGCGTTCGTTTGAGGTACGTCACCCTGTTAGCAATAGAAGTGTCACGACAATTAGCGATGAAAGCCGATCCGGATGCCATTGGACACGGAAAATTAGGCGAAATTAACAGCAGCAAATATTTGACTGAATGCAGTTATTATAACATATGCTGTATACTTCGTTATCGTTTATACAAATAAGTACTACTTACTTCCTTTCTAATTTAGCTATACAAATAATATTACTTATTTCATTACTATCTCCAACGTTCAAACTAACCAACCCCCTCAAAGGTCGCCATAGCAACCGCCAGGTATTGACACAGTGGAACCGAGAGAGAGAGAGAGAGAGAGAGAGAGAGAGAGAGAGAGAGAGAGAGAGAGAGAGATCACTGATTAATCATCACAAAAAAATATACAACATGGATTTTAGAATGTAGGAGAGAAAATCATGACCTGATTGTTCATTACAGCAAAAATATATAAAAGTGTTATCCATTGAAAGGATTTCAACACACGAGTGAATAAATACATACAAAACCGCTTTCTGTCTTTCATATAAAGTTACTATTTTTATAAATCAATTCATAATAAAAATACACAAGGAACAGTTGTATAAGAACCTAAAATATACGTAAAATGTGCAAAAGTGTATATGACAACACTAAAAAAGAATCTATGATCATATGATTGAATAGGAGAAACTGGTGAAAAGAAAGGTTACAATAGTAGTAAAAATGTTCAGTTATAATATAGAAAATAACTAAATTCAAATGGATTATATAGCATACTAGTACCTGAACAACTTCTGGATATATTTCGTAGTACAAGCATAAACTGAGCAATAAAATCATAAAAGGTTAAAAGAAATAAGATGTGAAAAATGATTGGATGAAACCTACTAATGGCGAAAGGTCAAGTTGAAGACAAAAGATTACAAGGCGTGATGAAATTAATGATCATTTGGAAAAGGGTCTCATGGAGGAAAATGTTTTCGAATGACATAACTGAACAAGAAACTTCACGGGAACCGATTCTTCAGTTTATGGATGACGAAGGCGATGAAGAAATACTAAAAACGACTTTAACTTACAGATGAGAAAGCGTTCCTTAGCTAGCAAGAGGTGTGTTGCGTACATCAATGTGTCAATCATCTACAGTATACCACATCATTTTCTCACTCTCTCGGATAACTTCAGGTCTAGAGAGAGAGAGAGAGAGAGAGAGAGAGAGAGAGAGAGAGAGAGTGTGTAAAAGTTGATTGGTGATGTATGCAACCTAAATACAATATTCAATAATTTATTTTTCTTTATGCCTGTGGGTGGTGAAAAAATCATTTACTTTTGTACTTGCGCAATTTCTTCGTTTTCTTTCTCTTACTAGTGATAGATTGACTAACACTATGGATTATCTCAGGTAAAAAGGAAGATTGTTTTTTTTTTTCATTTTTGTTCGGTTTACACACTAGTGCACATTCAAATTAAAACGTGGCATTTTAAATTTCAATCTTATACAGTATATATATATATATATATATATATATGTATATATATATATATATATATATATATATATATATATATATGTATATATATATATATATATATATATACACGGTATTAGAAGGGTTGGAAGACCCAGGCCTACATGGCTGTGGACTATGAAGCGTCATGAATGAAGAGGTATATATATATATATACATATATATATATATATATATATATATATATATATATATATACAACAATAACAACAACAAACGCTGCCATTTCTGGTCGACTGCAGGACCAAGGTCTCAGACATGTCCTTCCACACGCGTCTTTCTATGCCAGTCTATACCAGCAAATTTTCTTAGCTCGTCCATCCTCTTCTTTCCCTTACTTCTTTTGCAATCTCTTGGGGGCCATTCTGTTATTCTAAATGTCCATTTATTATTTGACATTCTCATTATATGTCCTGTCCCTGCCCATTTCTTTCTTAAATGTAGTTAGAATATCCTCTAATTTTATCCATGTAGCTTTTTACCTGTCCCTTAGTGTTATTGCTGACAACTGCGGATTGGTGTTGGTGGGAGTTCAATCTGATCGCTCATAGCAAACCAACCTTGTATGGATAGCCCTGAAGAGTGCAACTTGGCTGATTATAGTGATAAGCAAACCCATTCGCCGCGTATAGGTATCCCCACACATTAAAAAACACAGTATATGTGTGTGTAATTAGCTGTTCCGCATGTGGGAATGCAAATGTGTATATTTGCGTAATTTAGTTCATTATTAAGAAATAAACTATCGTTCAAATCGCTAACGTAGACAGTTTCTGGAGGAACAAGAAAGTGACGTAAAAGTAATGATGAAAATAACTGGAAATTCAATAACGTTTGATAAGTACCGCTGCAGCCAACTGCGTCGGTTGACAAATCAATGAGAAAATCTGGTTTCACAGGACGTCTTTTCTTACATCAAGCGGGTCGAAAGACGGTTGTAATCCTTAATCTCCTTCTCTCTGTCCCACGCACAACCGGTGAAAAAGCTAAATTTTCAAACTTTCTATATATCTATGTATTGATAAATTTATTGCTATTGAGTGACAGTCATTTCATTCAATGTGCCCATCTCGGCCTATCCCACTCTAATACTTTTTTTTTAATAAAATTTATATCACTTTATATAGATATTATGTCATACATACTGCAACTTAATTAGAAAAAAACTTTGAGAATAATGAATGCCTTGGTCAGATTCAAAATTAATATTTTCCGTATAGAGTGAGCTCGTGCATACAGCTTTTAAACAGCAAATAAAGCCGAAAGAAATGTGATACACAATAGCAACAGCTGTTAAATTAATAAACTATTCCATATATTTATTAATTAAAAATAAATAATAAAGCCTTTTTGAACGAATTAGCTTTATGCATCGTTAGAATTAATATATCGGTTCGTCAATAAGCTCCATGGATCGATATGGTTTTGAAAACATATTCTATAATTTTACATCAGTAAATTCAAAGCATCAACTTACAAGGTAAAACAGTGATAAAATATCACTCCTGATTATTATTTGTAATAAAGGAATATCAAAATTGTAACATTTATATGATACTGCTGAGCTACTATTTCATAGAAATAACCCATTTACACATGAGAGAGAGAGAGAGAGAGAGAGAGAGAGAGAGAGAGAGAGAAATCGATATATTCAGTCTGCAATGCAGAAACAAGTTCGTCGTTTACACTTCCATCCTGCCATTAAAAAGAAGAAAAAACCAGCACACATATACTGTACATCTAATAATAAAACATTTCTTAAATCAAATATTACAATACTCTCTCTCTCTCTCTCTCTCTCTCTCTCTCTCTCTCTCTCTCTCTCTCTCTCTCTTAAATGGTTGTGATTAAATATGTATTCCCAGAAAGACAACTTTAAAGGTTGATGCGAAATTAAAAACTAATATTATTTATTTCTCCTCTTCCCCTCTAGCTTGAATTTTAGAATTTTCAGGATGCAAACATCAGGAAATATATATAATAAAATTCTTAATTTTTCTATATTTCCAATTTTCCAGATAAACTATTTAATGAATAAATGATTTAATACTGGGATTAAAAGCTATAATGGACTTAAAATGGTGTACTAGATGCATATATGTTATAAAATACGAAACATTACAAATAATATTAAAGTGTTGATGAAAAATACTGCTATAAATGCAAAATACTGTGAGAGCCATTTAAAATATTAACAAAGATATATAAAATAAAATGATTGACATATAAAATGTTATGAAAAATACATATTTTACTACGATGTATAATACGCCATGACATATTCATGACATTTTAATTAATATCACATCATTCTTTGCGAGAGAATCTTCCCATTGGGATACAAAGGCAAAATAATACATATGTTTACTGTGAATTTGAACAGTAAAATGCACAAACATAGAGGCGAAAATCATACCTACAGCGCATCCAATTTCTGCCATACTGCGTGATTATCAATAAACGCATTCAGAATAATACTCGCTCGGTTTATAGACATTTCCATGCATAATGAATGGCATGTAACTATGGCTGTCATGTAATAGTAGCTGGCTTACGAGTTGTGTCGAAAATAAATAACAGTCTGGGTGAATGAAAATAAATAATAACATTTCAGCCATAAGTGAAATTAATAAACGAGGCGGTAAATTTGTCATGGGATGGAATAAAGTTAAAAACGTGTTGATTTCCTATTAAGAAATTGCTTATAGTGATGATCTACAATGCCTGATTTTAGGCAATGTGAAATCGAATATTTTATGTTGTCCTTTCAATTTTCTAATACCATTCACCTTTTTCAATATATATATATATATATATATATATATACATACATATATATATATATATATATATATATACATATACAGGTATATACATAATTTCTGGCAAAGCTACAACCCTAGTGGGAAAAACAAGATGATATAAGCCCAAGGACTCCAACGGGGTAAATTAGCCCAGTGAGGAAAGGAAATAAGGAAATAAATAAATTATATGAGAAAAAAATTAACAATAAAATATTTTAAAAACAGTAAAATCATCAAAATAGATATATCATATACAAACTATAAAAAGACTTATGTCCCCCTATTCAGCGTAAAAAAATTTCTGCAAGTTTGAACTTTATATATATATATATATATATATATGTATGTATATATATATATATATATATATATATAATTCACTTTTTTCCTACGACAACTTTCTCATCGTCATCACATATTACACATTCTTAATCTCGTACACCACATTCTTGTTCAATCATTCCCACACAATTCTCAAATGTTCTTCTATTCCATTAACTTCGCCCCCTCCATTTCCAACAACTTTACAACTTTCTTCGATAATCATCATATCTGCATCACCTACTTCTCACAGAGTACTGATGTATTCTTTGTCACCTTAACCCTGCAATGATGGTTCTCTTTGTAATAACTTACTTAGGAGTCTCTCCCTCATAAGAAATGTTCCACGGAGCGGAGAGGCTGAAGGAAAAGACCATTCATTCCTCTTACCACAGAATAAACCGGCGTATATAAGGACACACACACTCTTGTATGTTATGGTTGAAACCCTTAGCCATAGGCCTACACCCACTTGACTTCGACATAGAACCTCTAGCCTGGTCAATACAGCTCTCTCTTTTTTTCTCTCTCTCTCAATGTGCTCCTCTCATTACACACCTACCCACACACACACACATGTATGTATGTATGTATGTATAAACATACATATGTATAGATACTTATATACAGTAGATGCGGTGCTACTATAGCGTGAGGTCTACCACACTATAGCGTGAGATCTACCTCCCGTTAGTACCATAGCGTGAGGTCTCCTGCTGAATTATTCGTCCCTCTACTCTCTCATAGATAAAACACATTTCATACATTTGTTTAAGCAATTAACACTTAATTTAAACATATCTTAGAAATTACTTAAATAGATCATTGGATTTCTAATTACATTAAAAAAGGGAATAAAGGTAAATATAAACATGTTATCCTATATTTCCATACACTTATTCTAGCGATACACTTCGTACATCAAACATGTTATCATATATTTAAAATACTTTTATTCTAGCGATACACTCTTCGTGCATCAAACAGTTTATCACATATTTCCATACATTTATTCTAGCGATACATTCTTCATACGTCAAACAGGTTATCATATATTTCCATACATTTATTCTAGCGATACACACTTCGTACATCTTCTAATAATGACACAAATAGATCTGCTTCTTGAACTGTATCCAAGAGATTGTGCAATTTGTGCTCTCTTAAAAAGGCGAGTGCTGCTGCTTCTGTCAGAATGACTCTTCTATAAAACTCCTTCAGCAACATTTTTAGTACCCTCAATCGATGATATCTCTTTTAGGCCGAGGGAAAAACTGATTTAGGAGCTGTGGGACGCTGGTCACGCGGTAGACCTCACCCTCAACCTGGGTAGGCGACATAAGGCGGTAGACCTCACACTATAGTAGCACCGTAGATGCATATATGTACATAAGTATATAGCCTATATATATATATATATATATATATACTGTATATAAAATTATAAACTATATATATACATATATATATATATATCTATTTATATAAATTTATATATTTATATATATATATATATATACATATATTTATTTATATATATATAGTATATATATATATATATATATTTATATATATATATATTTATATATATATATATATATATATATATATATACATATATATATATATATATATACATATATATATATATGTATATATATATATATATATATATATAAATAAACGAGGGATTAGAAAAACGGCCATCCACCTTTGGAAAATACAATAAGCTAAATTGGGTGCCGTGGCTGCGGGGTGAACTCTCCCAATTCCCATTAGATTAAAACCCATTAGTTTATCTAGCAGTAAATAGTTACCAAAGTTTAATGGAATCAAGAAAACGGCCATGGTAGTTAACAACGCCATCCCTTAACACTTACTGAGAAATAGTAAGACTGTTCCCTTTGGGAGCCAACCCTTCAGACGGGGGTAAGGCATATTTGTTTTATAATTTCCCCAAATTTTTAAATAGTTCAACAATGCTTTAAAGGTTTTAAAGGCTGCGATTGAACGGCAGAGGCAAGGGACATTGACATTTCCCTATCAAGCATGACAATACTCTAGAGACTAAACATATATACTTATGATCAGCGCCCAAGCACTCTCTCCACATAAACTAGGACAAAGGAGGGCAAGGCAATGGCTGCTGATGACTCAGCAGATAGACCTGTAGGCTCCCCCAAACCCATCACCCTTAACTCACAAGGATGGTGAAGTTGCAGCGACCAAAGGAATATCGAGTTTGAGCGGGACTCGAACCTCAGTCTAGAGTTTATCAGTCATGGACGTTGCTGCTCTTGCCAAAGATATTAGAAATGACTAGCAGACAGATCTTCAAAATCCGAATAGCCAATAGCAAGCTTACATCGATGTTACTTGCATGGTAACACCTCTGAAATGTGGAGAAAAATGTTTAGGTCACAAACATACAAAACTCGCAAGTATACGTTTTCTTCTTTCTCTTCTGTTATCTTTCTCTTTTCCCTTACCTTTCTGCTAACTCTTTGACCCCTTTCCCTTTCGTGGAACTTATCTCGGTGTATTTTGAGACCAACCAAACAACAATTTTATCTCGACTATTAAATTTTTCAAAAAGTTACGGAACGAATGTTACTTGTTCCCCTATCTGTAAAGGTTAGTTGAATAAGTAACTATATGTCCCTATCAAGACCAATCTCGAAAAAATAATCTAATGGCAAAATAGGATAGGGGATGGACAGTAGAGTCAATTTCGATTATAAGAGAAAAATTTTATAATATTATAAAAGAGCGTAATTTAATTTTTCATATATTTTTAGTTACACTTTAAAGTTCGAATCAATTTCTTGATGTAACAGCACAGTGCCTATGGCTGTAGTGACTATCATAGAAAATCGTTTAAAAAAAAAATTCAATATTAGCAAATTACTTAAAGTACGAAAATAATCCAACGACCGCAGATAAAATAATATGAGGGAATCTTTGAAAATACGTATCATCGGAAAAATCTAAGTAGATTAGGAAAGATATCACGATCTAGATGCATATTATCAGATTTATATATCATTTCCCTTTTCCTTTTGTATATATATGAAATATATCTATCTACATATATATGCACTCACACACATATATATACTGTATATATATATATATATATATATATATATATATATATATACATACATATATACATATACACACATATATATATACATACATATATATATATATATATATACATACATATATACATATATACATATATATATATATATATATATATATATATATATATATATAAAGCTATTATACAAAGTAAATCCAATAAAAAATTAGATCCTCAAATCCTACTTAATACAGCAAAAAAGTGCATTTTTTCCTACTTAGCGATGGAAGTGATCGTCTCTACGATTAAAGTACAGGCGGCAGCATTATGGTCTTTTTTTATTTCTACATTTATAGAAAAAAAACTTGGAATATATAATTCAGAAAGCCAAAAATTACAACTTTTACATAACTTACGATTATGTAGTATTAGTTCCATTCTATGTCTGATGAAAAAAACTAGAATTCAATTTTCCATATCAATTTAAGTCTAGCAAAATACATTATTCCACTAGGTTTTCTTCCTGAAATAGATAAATGTTTCATATAAAAATTAACTAGCAATTGTATCTTTTTCCAGAGACAATGGATCCATCAACGAGAGAAATTACTCAACCCCAAAGAGGCCTGAAAAATACATATATCCAATTATGTCACCTTAAAAAATACACATTGAAAAACTGAAACAAAAGTACTGGATATCAAATACATAAGGGAAAAGTAAGAAACTACTCTGAATACACTTCATACAAGTACTGTAATTTACGTCCTGGAGGTATTTTATCAAAGCGTGGAAAGGTTTCTCCCGGGAGCCTTTTAGCAAAATCTGGAACGGTTTGTCCCGGGAGCATTTTAACGAAGTCTGGAGAGATTTGTCCCGGAAGCATTTTAGCTAAATCTAGAAAGGTTTGTCCCTCGAGCATATGAGCAACGTCTTGAAAGGATTGTCCCACGAGTATCTTAGCAAAGTCTGGAATGGTTTGTCCCGCAAGCATCTCAGCAAAGTCTAGAGAGATTTGTCCCGAAAGTAATTTAGCTAAATCTGGAAGGGTTTGTCCCGGAAACATTTTAGCTAAATCTGGAGAGGTTTTTCCCGCGACCATCTTAGCAAAGTCTTGAAAGGTTTGTCCCACGAGCATCTTAACAAAGTCTGGAAAGGTTTGTCCATCGAGCAACTTGGCAAAGTCTGGAAAGGTATGTCCTAAAAGATATTTTAGCAAAGTTCGGTCTATGCCACCCAGAGAGCTGTGTTGCTCTTGCGTAAATATTATTTCAAGGACTAATTTTTTGCCCCAGACTCATTAAATGAACGAAAAAGGAATCTGAGCTGCCAGAATTCAGGGTGCCAAATACATTTAACAAATTCCAACAGAAAAATTTTGAGAGAGAGAGAGAGAGAGAGAGAGAGAGAGAGAGAGAGAGATTTCACCATCAGATTATTGACGAGAACTAAAAAGAAATACGCCAAACATCTGAAGATGATTACAAGTTCTAATATTTATGTATTACCATATTGCAACACAGGTATACAGTATATACATATCATAATACACAGAAAAACACACGCGTACGAACACACACATACACACACATATATATACATATGATAATTATCGCTATCCCTCGTGATATTCATACATTCAAATATCAAGCCCCAAATTCCTTTTAATATCTATTTCATTCTTGGAATAACAAAATGATATTCCTGGAAATCTCGAATCCTTGTCCAGGCAGAACTTATCATAAAAGGAATTTCCCCTTGGGTCAGTGATCGCGATGCCGAGTGAATTTGATATTATGGGAGACTTGTATCTTCGTATTTTAATAATATATATATATATATATATATATATGCTGTATATATGCATACACATGTATGTGTTTATAAATATACACACACACATATATATGTGTATATATATATTTATATATATAAATATGTATATATACATACACAAGAATGTGTGTCTTTATAAATACACATGAAAATATATATATATATATATATATACCGTATATATATATATATACCGTATATATATATATATATATATGTGTGTATATATATATATATATATATATATATATATATATATATTTATATCTGTATATATATATATATATATATATACTAAACGCACACATTATAATATACATGCACAAATATACATTACAATACACCCATTTTACATTGAAGAAGATCGTATCTATAGTTTTTGCTATCTGATATCTCAACAAGTCTGCCACCTCACATCCTTTAATTTTTCCATTCAATGTTGAGAAACATTCAGAGGAGGGATTCCTTAAAACCTGTTAGGCTAATTTCAAGCACCGTTGTTAATTATTTTGTGCTTGTGTGTGTTCTAGTATATTAAAACCATCAGTCTAATAAGCGTCCCCGAAACTAAGCAATAAGCTCCCACTAGACATCAGAAAGACTCAAGATATTTATATTAAGGCTTTGAATGAGAATCTGAAGACTTTCTTGTTCTCTAAGTGCTTCGAGCAATATGCGGTGCGAAATATTGAATGCTTTGGAACGGGTTATGATAAAATGGCTGTGGAGGTTAGAAGCAGCCAACTGAATCGACATGTTTGTGTTATTTTCTTTCTTAAAGTTTCATGTATAGATCGACTGTGACCTAGATCAGACAACTGACATCAGGGCACAGGATAAATAATCTACTGCTTACGTCAGAGTGAGGATCAAAAATACAAAGAGCCCAACAGACATTAATGGCTGGTAAAGAAACATATATGTCATAGCAGATAATATATTACACAAAATAGACTAAGTATGCTGGATATGTATACCTGTGTCCATACACCACCCGCGCACACACACATAAATATATGTATATTTCTTTTATTCCAATAAAAATTTTACTTACATCTAGTAATACTGTGTGAGAGAGAGAGAGAGAGAGAGAGAGAGAGAGAGAGAGAGAGAGAGGATATTAAGAATAGGGAATTATTTCCATAAGATGCAATTCATGTTTTCAAAATTAAATGCATAGTTTAGTAATATGCGATTTTCCACATAGGCACGGGTTACAGAGAAAAAAATACGCCAAGTGATAAGGTCATATTTAACCTTTAAATGTTGAACAACTGAACAAAACTAAAAGAGCATCTCTCCCTTCACATACACCTACACACTTGTAGATTATCTGGCGTTCGAACAGACACGCAGGTCGACTACCTCTGCACATAATGCATCAACCTTATCTTCCATCCACTTTCTAGTAAGAAACGTATTTCATGCTAGCACTTTTCGGTCTACTCTATTTGATATTCCATAATTACAAATCATAAATCCTTCACATTAAAATATCGTTACCTTAAAATACGTGTGTAAATCAACTACTTCCATTCTTCTACCCTTTCAAAATGTGCCTGCTCCCTCATTTGAGGTTGAACATCCTTTATTGATTTAAATAAGGTTAATTTTAATTTCCAAAAAAAAAAATTCCGTACTCCATACATTTTCAAAATTCCAATTCCACAAAATGACCTCTACAACTGACATCCCTACCCCTGACTTCAGTGGGAACAATACAATATATATGCAGACCCGTGATACACACACACACATATATATATGTATATATATTATATATATATATATACATACATACATGTATGTATATATATATATATATATATATATGCAGAACCCAACCCGGAGAATTCCGGACGGGATTTAGTGATATATATATATACAGTATATATATATATATATATATATATACACAAAATAATTTACGCGTCCCATTAGAAATGACTGCATATTTATAACACACGCCCACAGATTCAAAACTTCACACCCCCCTCCCCCTATACTCTCGGCGTACCCCCCTCTCACCAGGGTATGACTACTCCTTGGAGGAAAAATAACATCCTCCTAGGACTACTCCCTCCCCCATAACTGAGAAACTAAACAGGGTTTGGCTGATAACCATACGAATATCGATTGTAAGACACTTGGCTATATGGCATTTGCTGTGGGTTATATTGCCAATATTCTTATCTGCCTATTTGATTGGTA
>NC_090725.1:292116738-292141738 GCF_036898095.1 Palaemon carinicauda | reverse complement strand
ACACCCGGTGAATCAGTCTGACTGAGAGGCGTTTGTTTACAAAATGCATCAAAAGAATGAACGATTAGTTTCATATATTGTTGAATTTCTATTTTTATTTTTAATAACTTTGTCTGTTTATTAATAAATATTATTATTTATCTTTTTATAATGCAATTATGATAATTCAAAGAGAAAAATTGCATTTTAATCTAATTTTATATCAAATACACTGAAAGAACATCTCCATAATGTTAATTGAACATCTTTATTAAACTGCATCGCATTTAGAAGTCAGCGTCAGTTGAAGGCACGTTTGATCGTCCTTAATTATATATACTTATACAATCCTCCAAAAGGAAAGACTTGTTTAGGTTCCGTCTACATGGCCAATAAAGTTATCAAAAAATGAAAGTGTTGCGATAGACTGGGAAGTGTTTCGTAACCGTTTCGGTTCTAATACATTTCCTGTATCATATATCTTTATTGGGGAGATTAGTTCACCAAACTTTCAACTGATATTCCACAGGGGCATTAGAAGATTTGGAAGGCCCAGACCTACATAGCTGAGGACTATGAAGCGTGAAGTGGGAGATGATGAATGGAAAAGTATTGATTTAAAAGCTCAAAAACAGACGACTGGCGTAATCTAACCAAGGCCCTTTGCGTAAATAGGCCTAGGAGAATATGATGATAATGACCTTTTATTACCTTACTAAGGAAACACATTATAACATAACCAATACCAAGGGGCAGATAGTGTCCTATTTTAACAGTAAGGAAGGCTTAATCTACTCTTAATTTAAATATTTGCGAGATAAATACACCAAATTCCGTATTTGTTATTATAGATTTCAAGGTATGCAGCTATTTCTAAATAATTATATAGCTATTCTTCAATTCGAGAAATTTCAGTGGATATTTGCTTGTGGAAAATAATTCTACATATTATTCCGAAAATAAGCAAACTATACTTTAGTGATATTTATCCCAACCATGTGCATTTAAATCTTGTTAGCTCAGCCCATAAATTACAGTATGCAAGGACAAAATAATTAATGAGAATGCTAGTATCTAGCATTCCACGTCAGATGTTTGTATGAAACCTTGCCTTGCAATTAATGCAAGAGCTCTGGAGTTAATTCCCTGAGCCAACAAGGGTTTCCACTGGGTTTGTTTCCTTGATTCAGAACCTTCCTGGCTTTTTCAAAAATGCAAGAAAGTAACTTTGGCATGACCTAATATACACCCGTAAAATGCTTACACTGCATTGCCTTATCTGCAAGTATAATGCTATATTTACTGACACTATATGAATAACTTTTAGCTAGAGACGACTGGCGAAATTTAACTGAGGCCCTTTGCGTCAATAGGCGTAGGAGAGGATGATGATATGAATAATTATATATTGCTTAGGAAGTATGAAATCACTGAATACGTTATAGGAAAAATAAAGTCTTCAAATTACTTTATAATTCGAAAGCAGAACTTAATTATTCATAAAAAGTTATATGAGATATTTTGCTATGCTTCCAGGAAAGGCAATTCAGTTTAAGCTTTTTACGGGTGTAAATTAGGACAATGCAGAGGTAGGGCCTACTATCTTTTGTCTTTCCGGCAAGTAAGCTATAACAGAATATTTCCTAAATTTATATGAATAATTAACCCTTTTACTCCCAGGCTATTTGGAAATTTCCAACCCTTAACCCCCAGGGGTTATTTTTTTTTCAAGCACATTTTGCCAGTATCCTTTTTTTAAATTGCCGTAACAGCCTTGATTTTCATCATAGGAGAGGTCAGGTTGGTCTCGTTCTCTTGGAAAAAAGCCTGAAGTTTCTCAAAAAAATTATCAAAAATATACAAAAAAAAATGTAAATAGCAGTTTTTTGCAAGGGACGTACCAGTACGTCCATGGGGGTAAAAGGGTTAAGCGCTACTTATGAAGTATGAAATCACTTAAGGTCAAATTTTATTTTTTAAAAATCCTGCTTCATGAATACTTAACTACGTAAAATTAGGCACGTGTATATTACATAAATACACACAACAACATCAAATGCAACCGTTTCTAGTCCACTCCAGGACAAAGCCCTCAGACATATCTTTATCCATTTCTTCACTACGGTGGCCAATGCGGATTGGTGATGGTGAAAAACCTTTGTCTGTTCGATCAAAGCAAACCAACCTATTGTGGGTGTCCCTAACTACAGTCAATTCTTTTTAGTGAGGCAGATTTGCACCGCCTCGCAGGGGGGCCCTTTTAGCTCGGAAAAGTTTCCAGATCACTGATTGGTTGGACAAGATAATTCTAACCAATCAGCGATCAGGAAACTTTCCGAGCTAAAAGGGCACCGCTGCGAGCCGGTGCAAATCTGCCTCACTAAAAAGAATTGAGTTTAGTACGAATATCCTGTTCCATGCGATACACAAATCACGTTCAGGTTCAGGTTGAGGCTTCGCCTTTGCATCGGCGTCTCTTGTGTCTTTTAGTTACCTAATGAAGATTCACTTGTACTGTTTCTTTATCATATAAACAAAAGCAGAAAGAACAAGTCTGATTTCTTCTCAGCAGCAGTTGAACCAGAGGCATTAGCAGCACTAGCAGAAGATGAGGGAAGTCTGACATCGTTCTCGTATGCTTTGTTACCTAAAGAAGATTCACTTGTACTGTTTCTTTATCAGGTAAACAAAGGCAGAAAGAACAAGTCTGATTTCTTCTCCGCAGCAGCAGGAGCAGAAAAAAGTCTGACTTCGTTCTAGTAGGCTTTGTTCCTTGATGAAGATTCACCTGTACTGTTTCTTTGTCAGGTGAACAAAGGCAGAAGGAACAAGTCTGATTTCTTCTCAGTAGCAGTTGAACCAGAGGCATTAGCAGCACTAGCAGAAGATGAGGGAAGTCTGACATCGTTCTAGTATGCTTTGTTACCTAATGAAGATTCACTTGTACTGTTTCTTTATCAGGTAAACAAAGGCAGAAAGAACAAGTCTGATTTCTTCTCAGCAGCAGCTGAACCAGAGGCATTAGCAGCACTAGCAGAAGATGAGGGAAGTATGACATCGTTCTCGTATGCTTTGTTACCTAATGAAGATTCACTTGTACTGCTTCTTTATCATATAAACAAAAGCAGAAAGAACAAGTCTGATTTCTTCTCCGCAGCAGCAGGAGCAGAAAAAAGTCTGACTTCGTTCTAGTATGCTTTGTTCCTTGATGAATATTCACCTGTACTGTTTTTTTGTTAGGTGAACAAAAGCAGAAGGAACAAGTCTGATTTCTTCTCAGCAGCAGTTGAACCAGAGGCATTAGCAGCACTAGCAGAAGATGAGGGAAGTCTGACATCGTTCTAGTATGCTTTGTTACCTAATGAAGATTCACTTGTACTGTTTCTTTATCAGGTAAACAAAAGCAGAAAGAACAAGTCTGATTTCTTCTCAGCAGCAGTTGAACCAGAGGCATTAGCAGCACTAGCAGAAGATGAGGGAAGTCTGACATCGTTCCCGTATGCTTTGTTACCTAATGAAGATTCACTTGTACTGTTTCTTTATCAGGTAAACAAAAGCAGAAAGAACAAGTCTGATTTCTTCTCAGCAGCTGCTGAACCAGAGGCATTAGCAGCACTAGCAGAAGATGAGGGAAGTCTGACATCGTTCTAGTATGCTTTGTTACCTAATGAAGATTCACTTGTACTGCTTCTTTATCATATAAACAAAAGCAGAAAGAACAAGTCTGATTTCTTCTCAGCACCAGCAGCCGCAAAAAAAGTCTGACTTCGTTCTAGTATGCTTTGTTCCTTGATGAAGAATCACCTGTACTGTCTCTTTGTCAGGTGAACAAAAGCAGAAAGAACAAGTCTGATTTCTTCTCAGCAGCAGCAGCAGCAGCAGTAGCAGTAGCAGCAATAAAAAAATTCTGACTTCGTTCTAGTATGCTTTGTTCCTTGATGAAGATTCACTTGTACTGCTTCTTTATCATATAAACAAAAGCAGAAAGAACAAGTCTGATTTCTTCTCCGCAGCAGCAAGAGCAGAAAAAAGTCTGACTTCGTTCTAGAATGCTTTGTTCCTTGATGAAGATTCACCTGTACTGTTTCTTTGTCAGGTGAACAAAAGCAGAAGGAACAAGTCTGATTTCTTCTCAGCAGCAGCTGAACCAGAGGCATTAGCAGCACTAGCAGAAGATGAGGGAAGTGTGACATCGTTCTAGAATGCTTTGTTACCTAATGAAGATTCACCTGTACTGTTTCTTTACCAGGTAAACAAAAGCAGAAAGAACAAGTCTGATTTCTACTCAGCAGCAGCTGAACCAGAGGCATTAGAAGCAATAGCAAAAGATGAGGGAAGTCTGACATCGTTCTAGTATGCTTTGTTACCTAATGAAGATTCACTTGTACTGTTTCTTTATCAGGTAAACAATAGCAGAAAGAACAAGTCTGATTTCTTCTCAGCAGCAGCAGCAGCAGCAGTAGCAGTAGCAGCAATAGAAAAATTCTGACTTCGTTCTAGTATGCTTTGTTACCTAATGAAGATTCACTTGTACTGTTTCTTTATCAGGTAAACAAAAGCAGAAAGAACAAGTCTGATTTCTTAGCAGTAGCAGCTGAACCAGAGGCATTAGCAGCACTAGCAGAAGATGAGGGAAGTCTGACATCGTTCTAGTATGCTTTGTTACCTAATGAAGATTCACTTGTACTGTTTCTTTATCAGGTAAACAAAAGCAGAAAGAACAAGTCTGATTTCTTCTCAGCAGCAGTTGAACCAGAGGCATTAGCAGCACTAGCAGAAGATGAGGGAAGTCTGACATCATTCTAGTATGCTTTGTTACCTAATGAAGATTCACTTGTACTGTTTCTTTATCAGGTAAACAAAAGCAGAAAGAACAAGTCTGATTTCTTCTCAGCAGCAGTTGAACCAGAGGCATTAGCAGCACTAGCAGAAGATGAGGGAAGTCTGACATCATTCCCGTATGCTTTGTTACCTAATGAAGATTCACTTGTACTGTTTCTTTATCAGGTAAACAAAAGCAGAAAGAACAAGTCTGATTTCTTCTCAGCAGCAGTTGAACCAGAGGCATTAGCAGCACTAGCAGAAGATGAGGGAAGTCTGACATCATTCCCGTATGCTTTGTTACCTAATGAAGATTCACTTGTACTGTTTCTTTATCAGGTAAACAAAAGCAGAAAGAACAAGTCTGATTTCTTCTCAGCAGCAGCTGAACCAGAGGCATTAGCAGCAATAGCAGAAGATGAGGGAAGTCTGACATCGTTCTAGTATGCTTTGTTACCTAATGAAGATTCACTTGTACTGTTTCTTTATCAGGTAAACAAAAGCAGAAAGAACAAGTCTGATTTCTTCTCAGCAGCAGCTGAACCAGAGGCATTAGCAGCACTAGCAGAAGATGAGGGAAGTCTGACATCGTTCTAGTATGCTTTGTTACCTAATGAAGATTCACTTGTACTGTTTCTTTATCAGGTAAACAAAAGCAGAAAGAACAAGTCTGATTTCTTCTCAGCAGCAGCTGAACCAGAGGCATTAGCAGCACTAGCAGAAGATGAGGGAAGTCTGACATCGTTCTCGTATGCTTTGTTACCTAATGAGGATTAACTTGTACTAGTACAGCGGCATAGCAGACCAATTGTTCAAATTGGTCTAAAAGCACCAAAATTGGCACACATGTAGATTAATATATTCTAAACATTTTTGGATATGGAGGCATTCAAGATTAGCCCTTAGGAAGATATGGCGGCCATTGTTCAAAATGGCCGCCATTTAACATTAGCGTCATTACATAGACTTCATTATGTGTCGTTAGTTTGGTGCTAGATGGGCCAAAATTCCCTTTTTTTACATCAGAATTAACATCAATAAATGTTTAACAGATATTTAGATGAATCTTCTCAAAAATGGCCCCCAAACTGGCCGCCATTTTGTGGAAAAAGTGGACATTTGATGAAGATTTCAATACTCAATGACATAATACCTCTAATAACCAGTACCTGATTTCAGGAACACACTTTAATTGCTCAAGTTGCTTTTTTATTTCAAATTGCTGGCAAAATTGCTAGTCAAAATAATACACAGAGTACGGGAAGTTTACAGTATGGTCAGATTGTAGTTATATAGTCGACCAAAAGCCCAGTCTCTAGGCACAGTACTTGTGTAATCCTGCAGTACATACATGTAATACAATAACGTAGATTTTGCCACACTATTTTAATTATGATTCCGAACTTTTCAAATCTGGTCACCAGAATTATGAATGTCTACAGATCATAATGTTGGTTAGCAAGTTTTCTGTCCCAATCTACTGGCATTCGCCTTCACAGAAACATAGACCAGTGCATTGCAGTGAAGCGTTCTTGCACTTGCAGCGGTTTTTGCAGCCTTTCTTGCATCCGCAAGACACCAGCTCATAGCAGGCCTTGGATGCCTCAGGGAGTGTGGTCCAGAGTGGTGTGTAGAGCCCATCATCACTCCGATGCCAGCCCCAGTCTGTTGGTGGAGGGAGCACGGGCGTTGGTACCAATGCCTGGCCCCAGACATGACCACCCTGAAGGGCAGATCTCTTCACATGCTGCTCCAGAGCAGCGTAGGTTGGCGGGATGTTCTGAACAGAGTTCGTCTTTGCAAAGAGCTGCTTTCTCGCCTTGTTGACGTCCTTGCATTTGCTTGTGCGGTCATACAGGAGTATGACAAACCTCTCGATGACATGCATTGTATCCTCTTGGATGCTTGTGGGTGCATTTGCCAGACTCAGCAGGGCATCAGTGAGTTCTGGCAGCGTGTTCCATGTTGCCCAGGCAGATTTCTTCCCATGTCCGACGAAGGCTGACACAGTATCACACCCTGTGATGGCATGAAACATTGGAAGAGCACATGCCTTCTCTGGACCAAGGGAGGAAGCTATTTCATGGGCTGCAATGTAGCGGTAGTTCTTGCCTGTCCCAAAGGCTACCCAGAGTTCGTCTCCAGCTGGTAGTTTCTGGACTACCATCACTGCTAGGACCACGACGTCACTGTCTACTGTTCGAACCTGTATCTGGTGGTGACCATGTTGTGCAGCATGTGCTACATGTAGCATCATGCGGGTGTCTGCTCCCCATCAGTGACGACCAGTTCCTTGCCTTCTTCTTGAAAGGACTCTGCAAGCATGGTGGAGAGGTAGCTGAAGAGCTCCACTTTGTTGCTATCAACTCGCAGGAAACTTTGCCAATTTCCTGGTATGACTGCTGAGTCGACAACACGCCGACGTACTCCCTTTCCACGCTGTTCTCTGGTTGATGCCTTCAGGGAATCTGCTCTGTAGCTGTCCCACACAAGGTCTAGACGTGATACATGTTGGAAACGTACAACGTATGGGATGAACACTTGCTGTGCATATTCCTCGAACGTGTTGGCAGTACCCGGCTTCAACATCTGTACGATTACTGCTCCATCGAGGACAACAGCAGTGACAGTAGGAGCTTCAAACTGAGGCTCAGCATGGCCTTCAAGGCACACCAGCAAGTCACTCTTGCTCCCTAGGTACAGTCTCCCTCCGTCAGATAAAGCTGGAGGGCATTGCTGATTTTCATGCCTGAAGAACTCTTCTAGATTCCCATCACGGGTCTGGTGCCCTCTTCTAGGTGGGTTTCCTCGATATACAGGACCAGTTCAGCCAGTACGATTCTTGACATTACACCTTCATGGTCAGTTTTCTGCTCGGCTTCTACAGTGGTCTTTGCACGATAGTAAAGAGCCAACAAACACTTGGAATGGTACTTGGCCTCCAGAGCCACCATATCACCCATGCTGAGCCTGGCTATGAGTTCATTGTCCCCAACTTGCGCTGCACACTTCCGTACGCGTGTGTCCACCTGGAAGGTTGTTACTTCATGTAGGGTCTCTGTGCCAGACTTTCCACAGAAAAAGCAGGAGGTGCCGCTGGTAGTGGCTTCTGAAGAGTGTGTTCTGGCGCGCTTGGCCTGGACATTGTCAGTACTATCAAATGCTGAGCTGCTTGCGATGCGTCTCTTCTCTGCTCTTCGTAGCATTGTGTTATTGTATTTGAGCATACATGTTTTATGCCACTTGGCCTGGTGGGCAACCATTGTCGCCTCAACACCTTGTCCTTCATCTAGTCTCTGTAACTGAACAGTTCTTGGCAGTTCTCCGAGTTCATCAAATTTGACCAAGTTTGCAGCCATTGTCGTGTATCCACTCCCAGGGTCTCGGCGTTTAGACAGTACTGGGCAGACAAGTGACTCTGTTGTCTCCTCTTGACATACAAGACACAGCTTCCAGTTTGTCTCAGGAGGTGTTGTGGGAGTACGTTGCTCAAAAGTATCGACCAGTTGGAACTTCTTTGCCATGGCTGCAGTCTGGAACAACGCGTCTCTGATGTCAGGTGGTGCTGCTGCTGCCTCACCTGCAAAGACACAAAACACCACCATGTTACCACAAGTTACTACTACAAGCACCATGACTATCAACACTATACTATTACTGCAGCCGCCGTCACTGCCACCAACGCTGCCGCTGCAAAGTAAAATTCATTTTCTTGTGAAATGGTAGCCAAATTATTTGGTAAGTACAGAAGTATGTGTAATTGTACAATACTTATCACCTCTAGCACACTTATCACCTTTAGCATCCACAAAAAGACAAATTATGGTACATATTCAATGACGCTAACGGTAAATAGCGGCCATTTTGAAAAATGGCCGCCAAATGTGCTACGGGGAGAATCTTGAATGCCTCCATATCCAAAATTGTTCAGAATGTATTAATCCACATGTGTGCCAATTTTGGTGCTTTTAGAACAATTTGAACAATTGGTTTCATATTTCTTACTATGCCGCTGGGCTATACTGTTTCTTTATCAGGTAAACAAAAGCAGAAAGAACAAGTCTGATTTCTTCTCAGCAGCAGTTGAACCAGAGGCATTAGCAGCACTAGCAGAAGATGAGGGAAGTCTGACATCGTTCCCATATGCTTTGTTACCTAATGAAGATTCACTTGTACTGTTTCTTTATCAGGTAAACAAAAGCAGAAAGAACAAGTCTGATTTCTTCTCAGCAGCAGCAGAAAAAAAGTGACTTCATTCTAGTATGCTTTGTTACCTAATGAAGATTCACTATAAAATATCCAAATATTTAGTCAAATTACTTTCCCCGATCTTAGGATATATTTCAACCTCTCATATACAAAATCTGTTGATCTTTGTGAAAACTTACAAAAAGTTAACCTTACGTCTAGACATAGATTAGTAAGTTTTGATGTAACTTCATTGTTTACCAAAGTGCCGGTTGATGACTTATTGGATTTCCTGTCGGGTATTTTAGAGGCTTATGATTTACCTTCACCAACCCATACTATTATTAAGCTCATTTGTTTGTACATTAAAAAGTGTAAATCTAGTTTTAATGGAGATTTCTATGAACAAGTTTTTGGTATGGCTATGGGTAATCCTTTGTCCCCTCTTTTATCCAACATATATATGGAATTTTTTGAATCTAGATTGATTCCTTCAGTGTGGTCTTCCCAAATTGTGTGGTATCGATATATTTATGATGTTCTAGGTATTTTAGAAGAAAATTTTAATCTTGAGGGTTTTGTTTCAATCATTAATTCATTAGTACCATCAATAAAATTAACTATAGAAAATGAAGAAAATAACCGTATCCCATTTTTAGACGTTTTAATAGTTAAAGAAACATAAATTTAAGTTTTCCATATATAGAAAGCCTACAAATAATTTTTCATATGTACATTTTTACTCCGATCACTCTAAAAATATAAAGCATTCAGTTTTTTCCTCCATGTACCTTAGGGCATTGAGAATTTGTAGCCCAGATTACATTGAGGAGGAGTTCACTAAAATAGAAAAAATTGCAACAGATCTTTGTTATCCAAATATTTTTTAGAAAAATGTATGAATAAGGCTAAGAAAACATTTTACAGTGTCCAATTAGAGAGGAAGGAAACAATTAATAATATGATTTGTTTGCCATTTCATGGTTGTTTTTAAGATGTTATACCCCTTTTGAAAAAAACTAGACATTGCTGTAGTGTTTAAATATAATTGTACATTAAAAAACATGTTAATTAAGAATAGTTCTGGAAATGATAATAATGTAATATGTAGCATTCCTTGTTCAGAGTGTAACCTATTTTATGTTGGCCAAACATCAAAAAGTAGACCAGTCAGATTAAAACAGCATCAGGTGGCCGTCTCCAGGGGTTCTCTTGATAATGCCTTGGCCTCCCACTGGTTAGGGTCAAGTCACAGAATTGGTTGGTCAAAGACGGAAAAAGTAATCCATGTAAATGACTATTTCCAAAGGAATATTGTTGAATCATTTTTAATCTCCTGTACTCAAGGTAGAAATTTGAATATAAGCCCAGGTCTGTTTTCCGTTAATCCAATATTATCCTTTTATCTAAAATCTGACTTCTCCGGAATTATTAAGAAACTGACAGCTGTTGGATCCCCTTCTCCTGTATAAATACGATGTCTTTGTATATTTATTCTATCACCTACGGGCCAACCAAGGGAAAGGCCCGTGCCAACAACAAGTGTTGGCTTTAATACCCTAACAACAACAACAATATGTATTCTCATTGCTGAGTTTGATAATGTCCTGAGTGGATGAAAGTACTAACTCCAATCAAGTCTTTTTCATTTTTCCTTTCGTGGCTATAATACATTTTATATTCATCACGTGTCAGTTTTCGTGATTTCTACACGTGTACATATATATATATATATATATATATATATATATATATATATATATATATATATATATATATATGTATATATATATATATATATATATATATATATATATATATATATATATATATATATATATATATATATATACAAATATTTCGTTTTTGTTGGTTGGTTGTTGCTTTTTCTCTTAGTTTATCAGGAATTTTGCTTTTATTGAAATTCTGTATCTGCTTGCCTGTGGTTATTGAAATTATGTTTTGATAGATTGTTCTTTGGACTGAGGTATCCACAGCTATAGTTTCATTAGTATTTTATCACGAAATGTTGACATGATTCTTTTACTCGGTCGTTATGAAATATAGAGATTATGTTTGTTATTTTGTGGTCTTTCTAGTTTAATAATAGCCTTTCCTCTCTTTATAAACATTGCAAGTTATTAATTGCCCTTCTCAGAATTCTCTTATTGAAATTATTTTGATTATGGTTAAAAGGAATATAATCATATTTTACTAAATTATTCTGGGGTTTGAAAAATAGTTCACTTTGGCTAAGGTCAAAGAAAATGGACTGACTACAGAAAACGCTCCTCTACAGCGGTTTACTTAACAATGTAAATTAAATTTTACGATCTTGAGTTTGCAGATGCCGTAAATAACTCTTTGTTGGCCGTGCGTGCATGAAGATTAATATGAATGGGTTATATATCAGTTCGTTCTTTCCTATCCCTCAAAAGCCGGGACGGTCATGCGAGCAATATTCGTAACGTTTTGTTATAAAGATTACGTAGGATTTCTTTGCTTGAGAGCAGTAGCAGGAATATTTTGTCGTTGGTAGGCTGCCTTTTTTCGTAGGATTTTATGTTTGCTTGTCTTTGATACGTTTTGAAGTCCTTTTTTATCTTTATTTTTTTAGAATTTCTTTGTATTACTTAATTTGTTTCTATTGGTTTTTAGTTTGCTTATAAAGATTCTTGATTTTTTCCTAGGGTTTTTAGGTATTTCAGGATTCTTGACTGCTTTTGTGAATTCTGGTAGTCTTTAGCTTTCCCGTTTTGATAATGATACTATTTGGCTTTTAGACGAAGTATATTTAGATGGAAACGAAACTTAGATAGATCCTTCCTGAATGACTTTATTTTTAAGACTAATTTATAATGATATACAGTTTAAAAGAAGACAAGATCGTTAACAGGGTAGTTATGCTTAATGAGTAGTAAGTATCTGTAAACACAAATATAACCTCTTGTAATAGGTAGTTATCAACATAAATACATAACACCTTTTCCCCTCGCGAAAAAGAATGAAAGATTAAAGCAAATAAAAGGATAAAACCATCAATAATTAAATGGTGGCATAGCTTCGAATAAATAATACAAAACATGCATAATATTATTAATCATTTTACATTCTAAAATAGTCAGGTGGTCTACTTTGTCTGCTAGACCTTCGAAGTTTTGGTAATTCAGATATCGATCCATCAGGTGAGTCATCAGAAGGTTTACCATTTTCATTTCCCGATAATTTTTCTGCAGCTGCCGCTTCCTTTTCTTCTACATTTGGGATTTCATTCTTCTCTGCACCTGCAACTTCATCACCTAACTCTTCATGAGTATTTATGAACTCTTTTGGTAATGGTGGGTCTGGATAGCTGATCAACTCTGAAAAATCACGTGCTAAAAGTTAATTTTTGTTATCTTGAGAATCATTGGAGATCAGTCTCATTTGATCAATATGCCTCTTCCATATTAAGTTACCATCCACTTGTACATGGTATGTACATGGACCCAATTTAAGAACCACAACTCCTCGAGTCCATATGCCCATCTTGGTATTTTGACGATAATCCCGAACCAGTACCACGTCCCCTATATCGAGTTCCCTCATTGGTTTCTCGTTCTCTGAGGCTTTTCTTTCAATTCTCTGAGATGCATCTGGGTGTATTAAATCAAGGCGAGTGCGCAACTGCCGACCCATGAGCTCTGCAGGCGTGCACTTTGTTGTAGAGTGAGGTGTAGTTCGGTAAGTCAGTAGAAATTGACACAACTTGGTATTTAAAGATGTATTACACGATTGCAATGTTCTCATCGCCCTTTTCATTCCTTGTTTGAATGTTCTTACTGTATTTTCGGCCTGCCCATTACTGCTTGGGTGATAAGCGGGTATCAGTATATGCTTTACACCATTTTGGGTCATGAACTCTTTAAATTCCTCAGCCACAAACTGTCTTCCATTATCAGACACGAGCTCTACACAAACCCCATGCTGAGCAAATACCCGCCGCATGATCTCGATGGTATTCATAGTTGTAATTGATTTCATTGGGTGTACTTCTGGCCATTTTGAAAATGCGTCAATCATAATGAGGTACATTTGTCCCAGGAATGGTCCTGGTCCTGCGAAATCAACATGTACTCTTTTCCAGGGACCAGAAGGCCATTTCCACGGATTACCCTCAGCACGAGTCGGCATTGGCTGAGTAGCCTGACAAGCCGAGCACCCTTGCACAGTGTTTTCAATATCTTGATCGATATTCGGCCACCACACATGCAAGCGAGCTAATCCCTTCATCCTAACAATCCCCAGATGACCACCATGTAGCTCTTCTAAGATTTGAGTTCTATATCTAGACGGTATTACTACCCTGGCACCCCATAGAAGACATCCCTCTTCAATTGAAAACTCACGCTGACGGCTATGGAAGGGTTTCAGTTCCTGTGCAACGTCCTCAGAGTCTGGCCATCCATTTCTTGTGTAATATAAAGCTCTAGCCAGTACAGCATCATGCAAAGTTTCCCTTGCAACAGATTTCGCAGTTACAGGAAGAGAGTTCACCTGGTGCCTGTTAAATGCAGTTGCTTCTTGTGTCCAGTTTACAAGCTTATCTGATGCATCGGAGTCACAATCTGGTAAAGGCAACCGTGAGAGTGCATCAGCATTTCCATTGTCACTTGAACGACGTAATTCAATGTCATAATCATAAGCTGCTAACTGTATAGCCCAGCGTTGTATTCTTGCAGCTGCAAGGACTGGAATGCCCTTCCTGGGTCCCAGAATGTATGACAGTGGTTTGTTATCTGTAATAAGGGTGAATTTACGACCATATAAATATTGATGAAACTTCCGTAGTCCAAAGATGATTGCCAAACCCTCACGCTCAATTTGGGAATAGTTACGTTCAGTGGGTGTTAACATCCTTGATGCATAAGCAATTGGTCTCTCTCCGTTACTGGTGATATGGGAAAGCACTGCTCCAAGTCCTTTGGGTGATGCATCTACTGCCAACGTCACAGGTTTACTCAAATCATAGTGCACTAATATTCCTGTTTCAGTGGTCAGCATTTTTTTAATCTCGGAAAAAGCTCTTTCACACACTACTGACCAATGCCATTTTCTGTCTTTATGCAGTAATTCAGTGAGAGGCGCTGCGACTGATGAGAGATTTGGCACATAACGACGGTAATGGTTTACCAGCCCCAGGAAGGATTGCATTTCAGACCTTGATTCTGGCCTTGGTGCATCCGTGACTGCTGCAATGGCATCCTCCGTCATATGGATACCCTCTTCATCCACAATGAAGCTCAAATATTTCAAGGAGGGCTTCATAAATTCACATTTCAAAAAATTACATTTCAACCCATTGATGTGCAACCGCTCAAGTACCTTTTCAAGATTGTGTAAATGTTCAGCTTCGGTTCTCCCAGTAAGACTAATATCATCTATGTTGCATCCACAAGGTACTCCTTGCAGAACTTTATCCATTAAAGACTGAAAAAGTTGTGGTGCTGCTGAGACACCATATGGTAAACGGGTATGTCTGTACAAACCAAGGGGTGTGTTGATTGTGACATATTTCCTAGATTCCTCATCTAATTCCACTTGCTGATAAGCTTGTGATAAATCTAACTTTGAGAAAGTTTTTCCACCGTTCAGTCGTTGGTAAAGTTCATCTGGATTTGGCATTGGATGTTCAGGGTTTTCCACATAACGATTTATGGTAACCTTGAAGTCACCACAGATCCTAATAGAACCATTGTCTTTTGAAACTGGCACTATCGGTGCCGCCCACTCACTATATTCAACTTTCTAAATAATTCCTTCCAATTCTAGTATTTTAAGTTCTGCATTCACAGCATCCCTGATTGCATAAGGAGCTGTCCTCGCTTTATAAAAAATTGGTTTTGCATCCTTTCTTACACGAATATGAGCCTTTATATTCTTGGCTGTACCCAGTTTACCGTCAAAGACATCACCATATTTCCTTAACAGTTCGTCTAACTTTGAGGTTTTCAGAGTACCAGAATATAAATGATTTACAGCTAACTTTTTCCAGTCAAATTTAGCAAAATGCAGCCAGTCCCTACCGAATAAGGCAGGTCCATTCCCCTGTACCACATACACTGGCACTTCCTCCACTCTGTGTCCATGAACTTCCATAGTTATGTAACACATCCTGACAACTTCTATATTTCTCCCGTCATGGTTTTCAGCACAATATCGCTGGATTGAAGTACTGTATTTTTCAGATGTTTAACGTAGAACTCTTCACTGATCAGTGACACAGAGGCTCCTGTGTCCAATTCCATATCAATTGGTACCTCATTTAATTTAACTTTCACTATTATCTCTGGAACCTTATTGTGTCTTGCTTTCATGTTCTTAACACAGTATTTCAATGTATGTACCAATTCATCCTGCAGTTTGCACTCTGTAGTTTCTTCTTCCGAGCCGCTGGTCTCCTCCTCTGCCATGTTGACCGTCAATCGTTTCCTTCCTTGTCTTCCATATTTCAAATTTCGATTGACTGTGGTGTGATTTTCCATTCGGCACATTCTCCGAAGGTGTCCTTTTTTATGACACCCATTACACTCAGTATCCTTATGGAAACAAACATCAGCCTTATGGTTTGTCTTCCCGCAACGATAACACTTGAGAGAAGCTGTTGGCCCAACAACTTTGTTTACCTCCTGAGTTTGACCCGGAATCTTTGTGACGTTTTCATCAGCCATTTCCTGACTTAGCGCAATCGAAAATGCTTTCTTTAAGTCAACCTCCTGTTCACTTAATAGTTTCCTCTGTGCCGAGCGGTTGGCCAATCCAATAACAAACAAGTCTCTTAAAACTTCCTCTTGAAACACACCAAACTGACATGTTTCCGCCAATTTCCGTTGCTCCGTTGCATAATCAGTGATGGATTCTCCTGGACGTTGTTTCCAATCGTAAAACTTGAAACGTTCAGCTATCAGGATGGGTTTTGGGTGGAGGTGATTTTTCAAAAGCTCAGTAAGTTCTTGATAAGTCCTTGATGAGGGCTTATTAGGGGCAAGCAATGTTTTCAGAAGTCCATATGTGGGAGCGCCAACGGCGCTCAAGAAAACTGCCCGTTTCTTATCTTTCTCTGTTATGTCATTTGCTAAGCAGAACTGATCAAACCTTTCGACATAATCTTCAAAGTCCTCGGATTTGTCATATGCTGCTATATTACCCAAATGCGCCATCCTTAATTTTCCCTTTCGTGAGTCAGTTCCTCGTCGCCATTGAAGTATATTTAGATGGAAACGAAACTCAGATAGATCCTTCCTGAATGACTTTATTTTTAAGACTAATTTATAATGATATACAGTTTAAAAGAAGACAAGATAGTTAACAGGGTTGTTATGCTTAATGAGTAGTAAGTATCTGTAAACACAAATATAACCTCTTGTAATAGGTAGTTATCAACATAAATACATAACAAGACTGATGCTGTGTTTTTTCTTTTATTAGTTTTTATTATATTTTATGTTTCTTATAATGTCTATTGTCCCTTTCGACTTTAGTGAGATGTTTATGAAGACTTCTTGTCGTTCAGGAATTATACATGGTTTAAGGGCGCTCGTGAATGCCAGAGGCAAGGACAGTTTCATTGCCCTATCGAGCAGGACAGTGCCCTACAGGCTGACCATATGTACATATGATCAGCGCCTAAGCCCCCTCTCCACCCAAGCCAATATCAAGGAGGGGTAGGCATTGCCTGCTGATGACTCAGCAGATAGACCTATAGGGTCCCCCAAACACCTTATCCTTAGCTCACAGTGATAGTAAGGTTGCAGCAACCAAAGAAATTAAGGAGTTTGAGCGGGACTCGAACCCCAGTCTGGCGTTCAGTCAGGGACGTTACCACATCTACCTTTGTGCAAAAATCTCTACCTCGTGTTTTAGAGTTACTTTTTATTTATTTTTCGTTGCTAGAAATTCCTATTGACAAGGTATAATAGTGGAGGTGGTTTGATTTCGATTTTAAGTACAAAACCTGAATCCGACAGAATATAATAACGAAGAGTTGTAATCAACTTTTATCACTTTGTGGCCTTGTTTTAAAAAGGTCGACTCTAGCTTTACATTTGACATGTTCAGGGTTCGAATCCTTGCCCGACCAGAAGTTATTATCAATCAAAACAATTTCCCCCGTGTCTCTGATTCCGAGGCAGAGCGAATTCGGTATTAATAAAGATAAAAGTATTCTATAGAAGCTGCTAAATTTAATGTAGCAAGCGAAAAAATATACCAACTCATTCATAAATATTAAATTTAACTTTTGTGCCTTATACTACATACATATACCAAAGGCACTTCCCCCAATTTTTGGGGGTAGCCGACAACAACAAGAAACAAAACAAAAAGGGGACCTCTACTCTCTACGTTCCTCCAGCCTAACCAGGGACTCAGCCGAGTTCAGCTGGTACTGCTAGGGTGCCACAGCCCAACCTCCCACATTTCCACCACAGATGAAGCTTCATACTGCTGAGTCCCCTACTGCTGCTACCTCCGCGGTCATCTAAGGCACCGGAGGAAGCAGCAGCATATATATATATATATATATATATATATATATATATATATATATATATATATATATATATATATATATATATATACAGTATATATATGTGTGTGTCTTACTTATAACTGTAATCGAACAGTTTAACATGTGTTTTCAAAAAGGCCCATAAAAGAAACATTGGAAATATAAATAGTTCACTATATTTCGACCAATAAACAGTGACCCTTTTCAGGATGTAAAGTAAAAAAAAAAAAAAAAAAAAAAAAAGAGGGCCAATTTTTATTGGTCGAAATATAGTGATTTATTTCTATTTCCTGTGTTTCTTTTATGGGCCTTTTGGAAAACACACACACACACACACACACATATATATATATATATATATATATATATATATAAAATGAATAATAATTACGAAGATTGTAAGTCTGAAAAGTTAAACATTCTTCTGAAAAGCACCAAAGGGGAGGCAATATTTTGAGCGCTTTTGCTCACTTTGAAGAAAGCCAGGTAAAGCAAACAAGTTGGACTTTGGGGGGGAAAAAAAGATAAAAGAGAACATGAAGGTCTTCAAACAAAAGCTTAGCTGAAGGCTGCTGCTGCTCAGGTGGCTTCAAAAAGGACCGGAGGGACGATCTGAAGAAGCACTGTGTCTCGAGAGAGGCCTGATTAGTGCCTGATTTGTTACACCTGTGTTGTAAAGGAAAATATTTATTTCTTATATATTTGTTTCTTTCAGATTGATTCATTGCTTTAATTAAGTCGCGGCTCACTAAGGGAAAGTATTATATACCTAGGCAGTATATATACTAGGCAGGCAGCTAATTCTAATAGCCAGGCCTTCTCCATCACGAGGCTCAATACTACGCAGTACTCTAGAAGTTTTATTCCAGCTGTGACCAAGTTGTGGGATGATCTTCCTAATATGGTGGTTGAATCAGTAGAACTTCAAAAGTTCAAAGTTGGAGCAAATGCTTTTTTGTTGACCAGGCGGACATAGTCTTTTTATAGTTTATAGTTTATTTATGACATATTTGTTTTTGATGTTGTTGATAGTTTATTATATGACATGTCTGTTTTGACGTTGTTTCTTATTTTAGAATGATTTATTGTTAATTTGTTCTCTTCATTTATTTATTTCCTTATTTCCTTTCCTCACTGGGCTATTTTTCCCTGTTGGAGCCCCTGGGCTTATAGCATCTTGCTTTTCCAACTAGGGTTGTAGCTTGGATAGTAATAATAATAATAATAATACCTAACTATCTGATAATAATTTAGTTTATGTATTCTTTTTTAAAGCAATTATGTATAGCTGGTAGATTTTTCCTTCATCTTTCAAAATGATAGATTTTCTGATTTTGAGTTCTTTCAGAATGATCGGCTTTAGGACGATTAGGTCAATTGTAGGCTGTTGTGTCCTGGTTGGTAACGTCTTTGCCTGGTGATTGCCAGACGGGGGTTCGAGTCCTGCTCAGACTCGTTAATTCCTGTGGTGTCTGCAACATTACCATTTGCGGAGAGCCTAGAGGTCTATCTGCTGAGTCATCAGCAACCATTGCCTGGCTCTCCTTGATCCTAACTTGGGTGGCGAGGGGGCTTGGGCGCTGTTTATTTATAATATGGTCAGTCTCTAGGGCATTATCCTGCTTGCTAGCGCAATGTCACTGTCCCTTTCCTCTGCCATTCATGGGAGGCCTTTAAACCTTTAAATCTTTAGTTCTCATTTTTCCTTTCTTTTCTTTTCTTCATTTTCTGTTCTTCCTGTCTACCTCTCCATCGACTCTGATACTTTCATTTCCCTTTCTATCAATCGCTATCTTCTCATATCATAAATCTTCCCTTCACTTACATCTCCTTTTATTCTCTCATCTTTTCCCCTCCTTATCATTTGTCTAATATCCTTCCATTTCATATAGATCCGTCGTAATTGTCCCATTTCTATCAGTCTCTTTTAATCTTATATCTTTCCATTCTTCCCTTCTAAATCATCTCCATTTTCCTTTCGCATTTCCATTTACACTTTTACATCAATATCTCGTTCCATCCATCTCTCAGAGTTCGAGCAAAATTGACTGGATCGTGTTTGTATGTTGCCAGTCCTGGAATGTAACTTTCTGGAGGCCTTCCATTTGCCACTAGTTTGCCTTCAAAAGGAAAAAAATCGTTTTCCCGTCCGGTTTGCTTTCTAAAAACCGTTTTTAAAAAAATGCTTAGGGTAAATGCCGAGGGGCCACTTCTATGTCGTCCTGCCTTTGATTACTTTAAAAAAAAAAAAAAAAAAAAAAAAAAAAAAAAAAAAAAAAAAAAAAAAAAAAAAAAAAAGTGAAGGGTGACCATCTTGTATGGTGTGGTGTTGAAGCGTTTTGATAATGGGGGATAACCCATTAATCACCCAAGTAATGGCTTCCAGCTTTATTGTTATAATTACTCTTAGAACAATGCTTTTCTTCTCGCCTCGTCTGTTTTTCTTATGTCTGCCTTTTAATCCCGTTAAAGTGTAAAGAGGATTTGTTAAAGAAAAGAGAAAATTATTTTTCACGTGTGTCATCTGCTGTTTTATATATATATATATATATATATATATATATATATATATATATATATATATATATATATATATATGTGTGTGTGTGTGTGTGTGTGTGTGTGTGTATATATATGTATATGTGTATGTGTATATATATGTATATACTTATGTTTTTGTATTTCTACTATATTTATATGTATTTATACACACACACACACACACACATATATATATATATATATATATATATATATATATATATATATATATATATATATATATATATATATATACATATATATATACATATATATATACACATACCTTTTTATTTTGCTGGAAACTATTTTCCTTCCCTTTTATGTGAGGTCAGCACTCCCGCTAATGCCATTGGATATTTTTCCTGCGCTTTTAATCTTGGAGACAGATTAGCGTTAATGGTATCTTACGGCTCTCGGTTTACTCGCGAGTTTCTGTTATCTTAGATTTTTCACCCTTTTTTTTTAAAAGTATTCAAAAACGCTTACAGGATGTTAGCGCACGAACAAGCTTATGCAATGTTTAAAATGTAAATTTTTCTGCTTGTGTACTTTATATAGTTTTGTTTTATTCCTGTTTGGTTGCTCATTCCGTCGGCCTTCACATAAAAGACCAAACAAGACTAATATATAATACCCTTTTACCCCCACCATAAGGTTAAATTTCGAGCACATTTTGCTATATAATTTTTTTAAATTGCTCTAAAAAGCTTAATTTTTGTCATGTTGGTCTCATTGTTTTGGAAAATGCCCGAAGTTTCTCATAAAATTATCAAAAATATGTAAAAATATGTAATTAACAGTGTTTTGCATGAACGTACCGGTACGCCCTTTGTGGGTGAAAGGGCATAAAAGACCAAACAAGACAAATATATATTAACTCAAATGTTCCAGTTGCGTGTTATGTGACACGCAACGAAAATATGCACAGTATGTGATGAGTCAGTGACATGCACATCGCTAACAAAAGATTAAATGACACATGATATAAAATTTAGATAGCAGGCCATAGAGGGATACTTAGAACCACAGTCGGGGGTGACAAGGGTTTGGCTCAAAGGGGGTGAAGATAACCACAGTCGGGGGTGACAAGGGTTTGGCTCAAAGGGGGTGAAGATAACCACAGTCGGGGTGACAAGGGTTTGGCTCAAAGGGGGTGAAGATAACCACAGTCGGGGGGTGACAAGGGTTTGGCTCAAAGGGGGTGAAGATAACCACAGTCGGGGGGTGACAAGGGTTTGGCTCAAAGGGGGTGAAGATAACCACAGTCGGGGGTGACAAGGGTTTGGCTCAAAGGGGGTGAAGATAACCACAGTCGGGGGTGACAAGGGTTTGGCTCAAAGGGGGTGAAGATAACCACAGTCGGGGGTGACAAGGGTTTGGCTCAAAGGGGATGAAGATAACCACAGTCGGGGGTGACAAGGGTTTGGCTCAAAGGGGGTGAAGATAACCACAGTCGGGGGTGACAAGGGTTTGGCTCAAAGGGGGTGAAGATAGGAAAGTATGTGTAGATGAGATATAAAAGTTAACCAGAACTATTTGTCATATTTATGACCCTTAGGCTACTGCCTTTTTTTCAGGCTCGCAAGAGTATATAGACAGTCCAGTATGTGGGGCCACATAAAAACTTGTTAGCTAGTGGGTTGTTGTAATTTGCCGCACCATCTAAGAGGAAAAGCCATATGACGACTGGCACCATATGCTCTTTATATAATGCAGTTTTATATTCTTCAACACTCACCCTAGTCCCCCTTAATATCTCATCTTTTCACTAAACCTGTGCGCTTGCATAATTGCCTTCCGATCGTTTCATGGTCAAAAGCATAAATTAATAATCAGAGATTTATTAAAAGTTAAAGGCTTTTAAATGTATTTTTTCTATGTATGCCTTCAGCAGAAAATTGTATTAATCATCATTATAATTTTATTTCATAGCCATCAATCTGTAATGACTGAATAGGTAAACAACATTTGATTGGTCACTTTGGTGACCTGCTTATTGCTTATCGGGTAATAAAACTCATACATTTGCGTAGGAGGTAAATTCAGGTAAAATCAGATCAAGTAAAAGCAAGTATGTGGTTAAACGCGAATTAGGTTGAATAAAGAAGATAGGGATATCATAAAACTGAGGCAGTTGCAAGAAGAAAGATAGTGTGGAAATTAAACCCCTTTTAAAAGAGGTTCGTAATACTAGGCAGGCAGTTAATTCTAATAGCCAGGCCTTCTCCATCATGAGGCTCAATAGTACGCAGTACTCTAGATGTTTTATTCCAGCTGTTACCAAGTTGTGGAATGATCTTCCTAATCGGGTGGTTGAATCAGTAGAACTTCAAAAGTTCAAAGTTGGAGCAAATGCTTTTTTGTTGACCAGGCGGACATGAGTCTTTTTATAGTTTATTTATGACATATTTGTTTTTGATGTTATTAGTTTATATATGACATGTCTGTTTTGACGTTGTTACTTATTTTAGAATGATTTATTGTTAATTTGTTCTCTTCATTTATTTATTTCCTTATTTCCTTTCCTCACTGGGCTATTTTTCCCTGTTGGAGCCCCTGGGCCTATAGCATCTTGCTTTTCCAACTAGGGTTGTAGCTTGGATAATAATAATAATAATAATAATAATAATAATAATTATACAGATGCAGCATACTTAAATAGATACTCACGCCATAAATATAATCGTAAAAGCCGCTAAATAAATATAAGACAGGCACACTCAGCTTGGACAGTGTGGAAGACCCGTAACCAAGATATTAAAATGGAGGTAAACATTGCAGCAGAAGCCTTAGCAACCAAATGCATCTGTTAGGTCCCCCGTTGCTATGGCCGCAAGAGCTTTTGTTTCGAAGTTAATCTGAGCTTTTGTGTTAAGCAGTAAATAACGATTGATATTTCTGTTTCAATTGCTGTTATCGAGGGAAAGAAATTGCAATTAAGATTCACGGGGAAAATGAGACATCTTTGGGCCTTTATATCAGTGGATATTGCACTAATGATTGATTGATTGATAAAGTTTTCTGGCATCCTGACATCTAAGGTCATGGATGCCAATAGCACTAATGACAGTAGACAGTGTGAAGGTTGTCAAATATGGATAGTAAAATGAGAAGGTAATAGAAACAGTCAGAGAGATAGGTAAAGGCGGAAATTATGAAACAATATCGCGGAACCTATTTGATGATAACAGTGGAATCGTTTCAAAAGAATGGAGTTATTTTGAAATGATGATAAATCTAGATAATAGAGCTTCAAGGTAAACAAGAGACATTGATTCGTTTAAAAACAATAACGATTCATTAGTGAAGGAAGATCTCTTTGTAACCTAATATGCCTTTGGCTTTAATCGTATTTTAGCCCATTTGTGGTTTGGATTGTGCGTGTGTGTATGAGCGCCTGTGCGCCTGTGTGTGTGTGTGTGTGTGTACTGCCCGAGGTGAAGTCTATGCGGGCAGTTATTAACAACGGAATTAGGGACCCGAGCACGCAACAAACTCTCCACAAATTGGTGCATTTTATGGGAGGGAAGGGGGGGGGAGGGGGCGTGCACCCCGCACCCCCCATTGCTCTTGGTGGGACTCAAATAAACCCGATTTTTTTTTTTTTTAGAAGAAAAAGAAGTTTGAGCATAGCAAATGGGTTGTGTTGCATATTATTATTATTATTATTATTATTATTATTATTATTATTACTTGCTAAGGTACAACTCTACTTGGAAAAGCAGAATGCTATAAGCTCGAGGGCTCCAACAAGAAAATTAGGAAACTACAAGAGAAGAATTAACAATTGAAATGAAATATTTTAAGAAAATAATATTAAAATAAATGGAAATAGATAACCCTGTTTTATTTGGTTGACATTTAACAATTACTATGTACCTAGAAGGAATTGTTGTGAGATAACTGTAGTTGTGTATAATTTTCATTTCTATTTATTTGTTGGTAGTAGGTTGGCCAGGGCACCAGCCATCCGTTGAGAAACTATCGTGAGAGAGTTATTGTGTCTGACTGGCCAGACAGTACTACATTGGACGGTCTCTCTAGTTACGGCTCATTTTGTCTTTGCCTGCACATACATCGAATAGTCTGGCACATATGCTTTCCACATTCTCTTCTATCCTCATACACCTGACAACGCTGAGATTACCAAACTATTATTCTTTGCTCTGCACTGCAATTTTTCAGTGGCTATATTCCTCTTGGTAAGGGTAGAAGAGAGACTAGTTATGGTTAGCAGCTCTTCTAAAAGAAGGAAACTCCGAATTCAAACCATTGTTTTCTAATCTTGGGTAGTAACATAGCCTCTGTAAAATGCTCTCCCACTGTCTTTGATTACAGTTCTCTTGCTTGAGGGTATAATCAGGCACACTGTTATATCGCATTTCTCTTCCTTATTTTTTTTTTTGGAGTCTTTATAGTTTATATAAGAATGATGTAATTAAATGTTGTTACTGTTCTTAAAATACTTTTTTTTTATTGTTTATTACTTTTCTGGTAATTTATTTGTTTCCTTTCCTCAGAGGGCTATTTTCCCTTGTTGGAGCCCTTGGCCTTATAGCATTTTTTTTTCCGACTAGGGTTATAGCTTAGGTTGTAGTAATAATAATAATAATAATAATGATAATAATAATAATAATAATAATATAGAATACTTTTACCATGATGAGAATAGGCCTCTTCCATCTACAGTGAACGGTATCTGAATTCTAGAAATAAATGTTTAGATGAGCTGAAATAGATTTGTATCACTCAAAGTGGAAAAAACCTGTTTCAAGGCTCAATTAGAATGTATCCAAAATGTGTGGGAAAGTCGAAAGTAAAGATGTTTCGTTGCTTTAAAACCCATATCTGATTAAAACGACTAATGGACTCATTTTCCCTGTGGGTTTTTTTTTCTTTTCTTTTTTCTTGCATGTAAGC
>NC_090725.1:292104238-292114238 GCF_036898095.1 Palaemon carinicauda | reverse complement strand
GCGCTCGCGTATACTTCCCCGTTTTACTTCAACTAAGGCCCATATCAGAACCAAATTCATTGTTCAAGGAATCTAGATTTCCCTATTTTTTTTGTCATCTAAGAAACCAACGATCTCTTATTAGCATACATACATACATCTACCAAAGGCACTTTCCCCAATTTTGGGGGGTAGACGACAACAACAAGAAACAAAACAAAAAAGGGGACCTCTCCTCTCTACGTTCCTCCTGCCTAACCAGGGACTCAGCCGAGTTCAGCTGGTACTGCTAGGGTGCCACAGCCCAACCTCCCACATTTCCACCACAGATGAAGCTTCATACTGCTGAGTCCCCTACTGCTGCTACCTCCGCGGTCATCTAAGGCACCGGAGGAAGCACCCTGAAATAATTGGTCTTTGAATTTCCCAATAATCCACATTTTTCCCATAATATTTATTGGGTTCACAACCAATAAGTTTTTCTGTCTGACCTTTCTAAAGACTTTGCTCTCCATTATTATTTTTCTTTTTTCCCGATGTCTTTAAGGTAGGTATAGGTAGGCATTTTTAATGGATTAATCGGGGGCTATTCCATGAGATTTAACTAATTTCCATAAGGTTACTAATTTATTCTCTAATGCTAGTTAATTTCGTCTTTTGTGAAGTTAGAAATATTTGTTCCGAAAGCGATGTTAATTGCTCTTTGCTCTTTTAATGATATTGTGTTCTTCCTAATGACATGGTATTTCTATTGTCATGACATTCTCGAATAAACTGCAGAAGATACATTGATTAACTCCCATAAAGACACATCTTGGAAAAATCATTTTAACCATGGCAAAATGTCTGAACATAAAGACACATCTTGGAAAAATCATTTGATGACCATGGCAAAATGTCTGAACATAAAGACACATCTTGGAAAAATCATTTTATAACCATGGCAAAATGTCTGAACATAAAGACACATCTTCGAAAAATCATTTTATAACCATGGCAAAATGTCTGAACATAAAGACACATCTTCGAAAAATCATTTTATAACCATGGCAAAATGTCTGAACATAAAGACACATCTTGGAAAATCATTTGATGACCATGGCAAAATGTCTGAACATAGAGACACATCTTGGAAAAATCATTTTATAACCATGGCAAAATGTCTGAACATAAAGACACATCTTGGAAAAATCATTTTAACCATGGCAAAATGTCTGAACATAGAGATACATCTTGGAAAAATCATTTGATGACCATGGCAAAATGTCTGAACATAAAGACACATCTTGGAAAAATCATTTGATGACCATGGCAAAATGTCTGAACATAAAGACACATCTTGGAAAAATCATTTTAACCATGGCAAAATGTCTGAACATAAAGACACATCTTGGAAAAATCATTTTAACCATGGCAAAATGTCTGAACATAGAGATACATCTTGAAAAAATCATTTGATGACCATGGCAAAATGTCTGAACATAAAGACACATCTTGGAAAAATCATTTGATGACCATGGCAAAATGTCTGAACATAAAGACACATCTTGGAAAATCATTTGATGACCATGGCAAAATGTCTGAACATAGAGACACATCTTGGAAAAATCATTTTATAACCATGGCAAAATGTCTGAACATAAAGACACATCTTGGAAAAATCATTTTAACCATGGCAAAATGTCTGAACATAGAGATACATCTTGGAAAAATCATTTGATGACCATGGCAAAATGTCTGAACATAAAGACACATCTTGGAAAAATCATTTGATGACCATGGCAAAATGTCTGAACATAAAGACACATCTTGGAAAAATCATTTTAACCATGGCAAAATGTCTGAACATAAAGACACATCTTGGAAAAATCATTTTAACCATGGCAAAATGTCTGAACATAGAGATACATCTTGAAAAAATCATTTGATGACCATGGCAAAATGTCTGAACATAAAGACACATCTTGGAAAAATCATTTGATGACCATGGCAAAATGTCTGAACATAAAGACACATCTTGGAAAAATAATTTTAACCATTTCAAAATGTCTGAACATAAAGACACATCTTGGAAAAATCATTTTATAACCATGGCAAAATGTCTGAACATAGAGACACATCTTGGAAAAATCCTTTTAACCATGGTAAAATGTCTGAACATAAAGACACATCTTGGAAAAATCATTTTATAACCATGGCAAAATGTCTGAACATAGAGACACATCTTGGAAAAATCATTTGATGACCATGGCAAAATCTCTGAATATAAAGACACATCTTCGAAAAATCATTTTATAACCATGGCAAAATGTCTGAACATAAAGACACATCTTGGAAAAATCCTTTTAACCATGGCAAAATGTCTGAACATAAAGACACATCTTAGAAAAATCATTTTAACCATGGCAAAATGTCTGAACATAAAGACACATCTTGGAAAAATAATTTTAACCATTTCAAAATGTCTGAACATAAAGACACATCTTGGAAAAATCATTTTAACATTGGCAAAATGTCTGAACTCTTCCAAATGTCACTGACCTCGTATATTTTGATTGGTGAAGTTAAGACTCCAGGTAAACGCGTGGTCATTATTTCTTTCATTCGCCTTTCTGTTATTTGTCATAAGCTATTTTTAGGACTATGATAGAAACTAATAAAATTGCACACATTAATGGCAGTTGAATTAATCCAGGTTTTTACTATTTGGACCTTCTCCCTGATAATAACCTCATTTCTTCTCTCTCTCTCTCTCTCTCTCTCTCTCTCTCTCTCTCTCTCTCTCTCTCTCTCTCTCGTTCCAGGCTCGAACTGGACCACGGGGAACAGATGGGCGGGTTCCTAATAATTGAGAAGGCCTTTGTTCACCTAAGCAGCAAATTATGTATCTATTTATTAGCGGACCGTTGCGGGTCGAAACTAGGGCGGAAAGAGAAAGATTGCGCTTGTACACCACCAAAACGGGATAGCCTCGACAAAGTAATCCTTCCACCAAAACGGGATAGCCTCGACAAAGTAATCCTTCCACCAAAACGGGATAGCCTCGACAAAGTAATCCTTCCACCAAAACGGGATAGCCTCGACAAAGTAATCCTTCCACCAAAACGGGATAGCCTCGACAAAGTAATCCTTCCACCAAAACGGGATAGCCTCGACAAAGTAATCCTTCCACCAAAACGGGATAGCCTCGACAAAGTAATCCTTCCACCAAAACGGGATAGCCTCGACAAAGTAATCCTTCCACCAAAACGGGATAGCCTCGACAAAGTAATCCTTCCACCAAAACGGGATAGCCTCGACAAAGTAATCCTTCCACCAAAACGGGATAGCCTCGACAAAGTAATCCTTCCACCAAAACGGGATAGCCTCGACAAAGTAATCCTTCCACCAAAACGGGATAGCCTCGACAAAGTAATCCTTCCACCAAAACGGGATAGCCTCGACAAAGTAATCCTTCCACCAAAACGGGATAGCCTCGACAAAGTAATCCTTATCTAACTGGGGTGAAACCATTTAAAATATATTAAAATCTCTCTCTCTCTCTCTCTCTCTCTCTCTCTCTCTCTCTCTCTCTCTCTCTCTCTCTCTCTCTCTCTCTCTCCAGACTATTATGCAACCTATCTTGGCATGAAAGCCTCTCATTGTGCTAAAATTTGATGACTACAGTTCAAATATATAAGGATATTTCTAGGTTAAATTGTTTTCTAATATGTCTGCTAGAAGAACTAAAAGTGTTATTTTTTCAACAGAATTATGATAGACATAAGGAAATGCTCCATGGGTTATATTTTATCACCTGCAGAAGTAGCGTGTTCCCTCCACTCATCGACCTCCGTGAAACGAATTGATAGTTAGGTATATTTAGAATCTAGTGTATTTTTGAAAGCTGAAATAAGCTTTATATTTTAAGATATCATATGATTTAAGAAAGTAAGGGTGGCAATTTTTCTGAACATTCTATGGAAACGATATCCAAGGTGCTTCCAAAATGGGCGCCAAATACCAATAATGTTATATCTTTGCAAATACATGTGATACAGTTACAAGTGGTTAAGTTACCAAATATATATTTTGTGAGATCAGGAATCTAATGGAATCTTCAAATTAATGTTAGGATGCCAGATAACTCCCTTAATCAATCAGTTAATATCCCTTTGCATGAATTACCAAGCCAACAGGGTTTTGTAATTTAAAACCAAGTATCTACCATTTTAAAGATATGTATTTTTCACAAATCTAAGTAAAATTAGAACATTTCAAAATGTCTGATGCCATGGTCATCAAATGATTTTTCCAAGATGTGTCTCTATGTTCAGACATTTTGCCATGGTTAAAATGATTTTTCCAAGATGTGTCTTTATGTTCAGACATTTTGAAATGGTTAAAATTAAGAGATTGAACACTGTATGAAACAGTAATTAACATTTCATACAGTGTTCAATCTCTTAAATTGTTTAAACAGGAGGATGGAAAAAGTCATACTGATTGAATGCCTGACTTTCATTTAGTAGTTTTACCAAGGGATATGTGATTAATATTTTGTGAATGCTATAGAAAGTAACGTTTAACCTTCACAGTCTTCATTTATACCTGGTTGGACAGTTTAGTTGTTCCAACTGAAAACCCAACCTCCATAAACATCTGTACATGGGATTTGCTCTTTCGACAGCTGCGCCTTCCTTTGCATCTACTTATGAATCTATACTTTATGAGGTACATTGCTGCTTCAGGAGCTGGTGAATTCAAAACTGGAGAGAATTCACTGGAACCTGCATCAAATGTTTAACCAAATGCAGTTATTGTTGTGATCCTAGACTGTGATGCATGGGTGAGTTTCACAAGCTTTTCTCCTAAACAAAGATATGGAATATGACCAACGAATATGCAAGTCTAGTGAGTCAGAACTTGGTGGACGATTTTACTCCTTTGGTTGTACGATATGAGTAGAGTAACTAGCAGAGCTCATTCACTTTAGTTTAGATTTTTGATCGATACAAAATATAGACAAAGCGGTCCAATTGAGAGTACACATCAATGCCATTTCAGAACATTTTAGTGCATTCAGGATCTTATCCTCACAAGACATAAATACCTTGAAGCATAAGTCTTTGATTCTACCAGAAAGTCTACCAGACATCGATAAACCAACAGTGCAGAAACGTGCTTTAGTCCGAGTTGTATATGTTACCCACAGAAATCTTTTGCCTGCCCTTTCCCATATGTAAGGTTTTTGACTTGGTAAGTTTGGCTTCATGTAAACAAGTAACGACAAGATGTCTGTGTTTTGGGAATTGGCAACAAGTTCTTCATTGAGAACAGTAAGTGCATGCAGTAAAAACAAAGTATCTGCCTCTTCTTGGCTGTAAGTGAAAAGAGATTCTGTAATGATATTTCCTATGGTTTGTGTTCTTGAGGTCTCCACAAGATTTTTGTTAATCGGTTGGTGGAGCTCTTGATTTGACATATAACTTTGTCTGCCAAATAATCGGTCAATTCTCCTTAGGTGAGGATATCTGATAAGAAGTCCTTCAGGAAAATTTTGGTTTTAGTGCCCTCTTTCATGTGGTCTTCTTTCCCTTGGTCCTCTTTGTCTTCATTTGTTCCTTGAGCAATATTTTGATGCGCTGATCAAACTCCAATCTGCCCTCCTCATATTTTGCAACCATAATACAGATTATTTGGAGAAATGCATCTGCAAAATCTTGGCATGTTTTCCCGTTTTGCTGAATTTTTGTCTCATTTCTGTTATCTTGAACCTGTTATGTGTTACTGTCCCCAACTTCTCAAGATAATGAAGCACTGATGCCTTATCCTAAGCTGCAGTAGGAAGGATCTACCTGAAGCAAATAATGGTCGAGGCACCACACCAAACTTTTGCGATCTAATGCATTCCTTGAGATTCAGCTCTGGTCAACTTCTTTAAATAACAACGAATAGTTGCAACAGTCATCTTCTTTGATTTAGACCAACTTGTTTCCCATTCTGAGGGTATCCAGTTTCTTTTTGGTAATTTTGTCCCACACAGAAAGCTTGTCGTTCGGTGACAAAACCTTCAAATATCGGTCGCCCAATGTCATCATGCTGAAGGATGTCGTTGGTATTATTTTAATCATAACTGCTCGGGCGAGCAGGTTGCCGATTTCATCTTCATCAACGGATTCAAATAGGTTTTCATGGTCGTGCTATACTGTACTGAGTTTGACAGCCTTTTATGTTATTTTAGGAGAGCTTTATCTCTGGGAACTATGTTCTCTTCGCCTGACTTTTTTTATGAAATACATGATGTTACTTTGAGAGTTCTGGTGCAACAAGAAAGTTGGTTTTCGTTGTGTGGGATTCCGACTATGACACCAATAACCTTGTTTAATCCCATGGTATGTACATATTGATTTTAATACACCTTAATATGGACAAGGGGAATCAAATACAAAGCGAGAAAACTGGTGCCAATCACTGGATTCGAAGTCAATTTTCAGGGCACCTGTTAATATATTGAGGCAATCTGTCTCAAATAGTGCAAAATAAAAAAAAATGTTGTTAGCCAGGCGAAAGTTATTGTTATTATAGTCGCATCTATATATAATTTTCAATCCAAACACATTCACACTGATTATTGCATAATCTAACGATTAATTAATTAAGCTTCACTATATCCAAGCATTTTCCGGAAAATCCACAATGCATTAAATCCTAATATATAGCGAGACAGTTTATTTTGCGGTGATAGCAAAACTAAATGTTTCAAGTCTTGTTGAGAGTGGTTCCAGGTAGTTCATGGTGAAAAAATAATAATATTTAAACTCTTTAGGTTATTTTAGGATCTAATTCAGGGTGTTTTGTTACCATGGTAGTCATCTTTGATTTCAGGCCGTTAGAATGCTCAGAAAAAAATGCCGCCCCTTCCCCCCATTTTTTTTCCTAACAAAGTCTAGTGAATTTTGGCTTTTGACTAAAATAGGAAAAAAAAAAAACTGGATTTTGGCTTTTGACTAAAAGATTAATATAAAGTGGATTTTGGTTTTTACCCAAAAAGAAAAATCAAATGGATTTTGGCTTTTGGCTAAAAAAAAAAAAAAAAAGATCAAGTGAATTTTGGCTGTTGATAAAAAAAAAAAAAAAAAAAAAAAAAAAAACACCGACAGTTTGGCTTTTGGCTTAAACACAAAATAAAATAAAGTGGATTTTAGGTTTTTGACCCCCCCCCCCCAATAGAAAATCAAGTGGATTTCTGCTTTTGACCAAAAAAAGGGAAAATCAAGCCTTTTTTCAATGATAACTGTGCCTACTCTATAAAACGTCATTGGGTCTTGTTGCTAATTAAGTTTTAAATCACTGCAGAGCGACATTTGTAACCGAATTTATACACGTAACAACAGCAACAAATACAGCCGTTTCTAGTCCATTGCATGCATGACAAAGGCCTCAGACAAGTCATTTCATGTCTAGATTTGGCCATTTTCATAACCACGCAGGTAGGAGACTTTAGTTTAATCTCTCAAAGCAAACCAACCTAGTATAGGTGTCCCTGACTAGTACAGCTTTGCTGATCATAGCAATACAGAAACCCTTTCACCACGATAATGTTAACCCCACTCAGCAAGGTGTATCTAAGAAGTAAGGGTATACATAAAAAAAAAGAGTTAAAAACAAATAAATTATTCATATATGGCCATAACTACAGTATAAAACTAGGACACTCATTAAAGAGCAGACCTCTGCCGCAGCAGCTTATTTCTCGACCTTGACCTTTGACCTTAATATGCATTAATTGGAGTGGAATTTCATACACTAAAATATGAACCAAGTTTGAAGTTTCTGTGACAACGATGTCCAAACTTATGGCTGATTACGTGAACTGGACAATTTGCTTGACCTTTGACCTTGACCTTCCGAGTTTTAATCATTTCCAGCTTTTTACATAACAGTTGATCCCTGCAATTTTCATTACTCTACCATTAAAATTGTGACCAGGAAGCTGTTCACAAACAAACACGTACACAAATTACAAACACACGCACGGGCGAAAACATAACCCCCTTCCAACATCGTTAACGGAGGTAATTACAGTATGGTTGCAAAACCATTCAAATCGACATTACATGAAATGTACTCCTAGCAAAAAAATCAGCATTGCATGAAATGTACTCCTAACAAAAAATCGGTATTGCATGAAATGTACTCCTAGCAAAAAATCGGCATTGCATGAAATCATGAAAGGTCCTCCTAGCCAAAAAAAAAAAAAATCAGCATTAGATGAAATCATGAAATGTACTAGCAAAAATATCGGCATTACATGAAATCGTGAAATGTAGCCTACTCCTAGTAAAAAATATCGGCATTGCATGAAATCATGAAATGTACTCCTAGCAAAATAATCGCCATTAAATGAAATCATGAATTTACTCCTAGCAAAAATATGGGCATTACATGAAATCATGAAATGTGTTGGTGTAGTACTGTTATAAACACACATTATTGTTCCAATCAAATGTCTCTTCAATATGCTATAATGTTTAGACTTTGTAGGTTACTTCTTCTGAATACGTCTAAGTAAGTTTAACTTTAAAACAGCTTATTAATATCTCCATCACAGGAGTATAGATGGTTTGGTCGGATGACCATTCCGTATGACAGCTTGATCAGAACTAACTAAAATATCCATATTGATGATAACGTCTAGTTAGTTATCTCAGCATTTAATGACAAATTGTAAACACAACATTAATACCGGAAGGCACCTGGATCCGGTGAGAGACAACTCTTTCTCACGGCTTGTATTGTGTTTACTCTTCATAAAAAATGTTACATTGCAAATGGTAAGCTTGGTCTTGACTTTCGCATCCTGCTTATGACTGATTTGGCGTTCTCACACTCGCTCCTAACTTCTACATTGACCTCAATGGGTCATGGATTTAAACATGTAAGTTTACACACATTACTAAAGGTGTACTATCACCGCATTTGTTGCCGATAAGAGACTTAACGTTAATTGTGGAGAACGGACGGGAGAATTTAGGTTATATTCCGCGGATGATAACTTTTCTATTAATGTTCAGGTACTTTATTACTTGAAAATTAGAAAGTTCATAATCCTTTTAAATGCCCTACTGCATTGTCAATCCGTGCCAGGTGTCTCTCACAAGGTAAAATGATAGAACTTAGCATTTGTTCTTCTTTTATTACCTACTCCAGTTTTATCTCTTTGTTTTTATTTATTTTTTTGCTAAGGAATGAGGATTCTGTTTAAAATTTATACTTTTTTAATGAAAATACAAAAAAAAAAAATATTTTTTTTTCAAGCTTTTATTTGGAAATTTACTATTTCTCTATTTTTCCATATTTTTGTTTTTGACTTCTCTCGCAGGAGATTTTTCTGTTTAAGATTCTCATCCTAAAAAAACATGCAACACCGTACAAATAGGGAAACAACTTCTTTTTTTAGATTTATAAAAGGAATCATAAGAAATGAGAGAGAGAGAGAGAGAGAGAGAGAGAGAGAGAGAGAGAGAGAGAGAGAGAGAGAGAGAGAGAGAGAGAGATTTTACATTTTGGTCTTCCTTTCTCTTTTGACTTGATCTGCAGCCATATACGGAACAAGTAGCCATGACTCATCAGGACCCAGGGGATTAACGAGGATTTATCCACAGATTAACCAGGTGGATGAAGACCGCTTGGTTAAGAGAGCTTGAGTTCTTGTTGTTCTCCCGAGTAGAGTCAAATACAGACATGACATTTCTTATTCTGAACCCTAACCAATGCAGCCACACAGCAACATGCTCGAGATTGTTCTTATTTTGGTCAGAAGCGGGCTAACCCAGTATTCTTTTAACCCTGGCCTTGGCCTCCCACTGGTTAGGGTCAAGTCACAGAATTGGTTGGTCAAAGACGGAAAAAGTAATCCATGTAAATGACTATTTCCAAAGGAATATTGTTGAATAATTTTTAATCTCCAGTACTCAAGATAGAAATTTGAATCTAAGCCCAGGTCTGTTTTCCGTTAATCCAGTATTATCCTTTTATC